>NW_025534395.1:0-205078 GCF_020615455.1 Coregonus clupeaformis | reverse complement strand
ACAGCAAAATACTGACAGACCACACCTGTGCAATAGCAAATGTACTATAAACTCACCAGGGATGAAGAATTGAACAGGTTGGCATTTACTCACCTTCAGTTGACTATTGGACCTTAGTAACAGCAGTCAGTATAATAATAATAATGTCATTGAAACATATGTGGTTAATATGGTTTTTTGACAGAGAGATGTGGGGTCTTCTTTCTTGGAGTAAACTCAATAGACAAATACATGAAAGAAAAGGGTTCACATTATTAGGGAAGTCAAGATAAGCTCTATATTTGGTATGTAGTTTTTGAGTCATGGTGGTACAATTGGGGGTACAAGGGGAGGGAAGGGGCGTGGCATATGCAAATTGCACTGCAATAACAAATATCATCTTGTAATATCATAGACAGTGTAGGAAGGAAACACAGGGACCAGTCTAGGAGGGATTCCACATGGATCTCTCACTGACTGTCCGTAGGGATGCATACATGATCTACCAACTCTACCAAGGCAATCAAGAATAATGTTTGTTCACAGCTTTGACTAGAGAAAAACAAAGGTACAGTAGGAATGGAGACTATTTATTGATGTTTCAGCTGCCAGCCTTTTTCAAGACAAGACCAATGCACAATGCAATTGCTACACTATACAGGGCACAAAGGCGTCATTCAACTTTGACTAGCAGCAGAGCAGTTGTATTTTTGTATACTGTAAATAACTATTGTTTAACAAACACTTCTTTGTCTAGACCTCTGGGCTCTGCTTTTATGACCTGTGTCTTGTAATTCCACTTCTTCTGAAAACACTATAGTTAATGTGTGTTTTTCAGGATCCTCCACTATCCCCTCTGGTGCATTTTTAACATCCTCATCCTCCATCAGTTTATACTTACTTGCATTTTAGTCATTTAGCAGACGCCTTATCCAGAGCGACTATATATTAAAAATTAGCTTGCCTTGCTCAAGGGCACATCGACAGATTTTTCACCTAGTCGGCCTGGGATTAAAACCAAAGAACTTTCCACATTGGTCCCAACCATCGGCTATCTGGCTACCAGAAGCACACAAAGCATATTATTATTCAGAACCAAACACAGGCTCCACCATGGCCTCTGACATTATAGTAACAACACAGACAGCCCTTCACGTGTGTTCACTGTAATACTGTTAATCCACAGCAGAAACACAACAGGATTAATCAAGGGCTTTGGAGAGGAGAGGAGAGCAAAAAATTTCAACATGGCAGAAACATATGAAGTGACTCCTCTGACAACCCACCCAGCTGGTTTAGACAGAAACCTGACAGAAACCTCCTAAACCTGACAGAAACCTCTGTGCCTCCATACACAAATGAAGAGGATCAAGGTCTCTCAAAGTTTCCACCAGGGAGAACACTGTCAAAACCTTCGGTTCTGAGTAATTCCTCTGCTGTGTATGCACATATTGAGGTTGTGATATGTACTGTGCAGTAGCTGCGTGTGATTAATTGTTGTTTTATCTGTTGTGTAGCTTGACGTATATAGAGGCTACTAAATTCAGATGGGGCTAGAGGATTGCCAGTGAACATGCAAACTCCTCCAATTCTCCTAAACAGCCCTCCTAAGAATGACCTCATCTGCCATTCTTTGAACTGACACGCCCCTTCTTTCACAGCACTCTCGATTTTTTTAATGTTTGAGAACTCAGTTCTGCACAGGTGAGGGAACTCCAAGGTAACTTTTCCTTCTGACCTTCCTCCCTCTTCCCTCCTCCTCCTCCTCCTTACCTTCACCTCTCTGGAAGCTAGCTACTCCACAACAATGGGCCAATCTGTTTGACAATCACTACTGGCTCTACATCACACACTCAGTTCTACCTACCAGCGCTGGGTGTTGCTTGGCCAATGTGTACTCTTCCTCCACACTGAATGACTATCAATCACGCCCTGGTGTGTGCATCACTTCTGCTTTCACTGTGGGTCTGAATCAACTTGATTTGTGCTGGTTTGTTTGATTGATTGATTGTTTGGCGGGTTGCTTTGCCTGTATTGCTGATGTCACTTTTACCGGTACTCCACATGAGTTTTTTTATAGGCAACAAAGCATTGTCTTTTTCTGAATGATTGTATAAAACAAACACAGCCAATACATAGTAATATTATCTGACTATTTGACCTTTTGGCAGCGGTTACCTCCTTCACTGGCCCAGTACATGGATGTGTTGCACTTTACGTAGATGCAATACAGCCTTTTCTCTCCAGACCACTGTGCTCACTTCCTATTTCCTGAGTAGGAGCGTTGTTTGCTAAGCTTCTTCTTCTGATTGGGCCTCTGCATCCTTTTGTGCTTCTGTTGCTCTTTGGGCCCTGGAGTCCTGAATTTATTTTCCTTCTGTCTTTTTCTCTGTCACTCTATTTCTCCCTTTCTTTCAGGTGAGAATTTGAGCAGAGTCCACTGCGGAGAACCTTTAAATCCAAAGTTCTAGCGCACTACCCAGAGAATGTGGAGTGGAGTCCATTTGACCAGATGCCAGTTGGCATGGTAAAGGAACTCGCGGAATGTGTAACTAACACAAAGTGTATTTTCTTTCAAACTACACCCATTTCTGTTTCCAGGGTTTACATCTGTATGTCTTTATGGATTAGAACCTGTATCGCCTTTGCTGATAGACTAACCTGGATCATTCCGTTTCTCTCAGCTGTGTATGCTAAAGGGTCTGTCCTTCCGACACAGGCGGACACACGCTGCGAAGCCTCAGTTTCACCCCTTCATCATCACTACGGGAGGACGGTCGCGACCTATGGCTTCGCCCCCACCTTCTATCGAGGAGGTGACCAGGCAAGCAGATCTGCAGCGCCATGCAGACCCTGTACCACATGTCACAATGCCGAACAATGACATCCTGCACACCCCCACCACCCGCGGTCCCAGAGGAGCAGCGCCACCTCCATCCCCCCAACCCCCACCCCCAACACACGCTCCTCCCCCACACCTCCATCCCCCCCGGCTGCAGCGCTTCAACTCCTACGACATCAGCCGCGACACGCCACGTGTCCAAGTGCATCTGCCTCATCGCACCCATGGCCTTCCCCAGGCTGCGGGAAGGTGCTCCAGCAGCTCCACCAGGCCGTCTCCTCCCCCCAGCCCCCGCCCTCCCCCGGAGAGCTAGCGGCCTACAACATCCTATACGAGGCGCCCTGCGCCCTGGGCGCTCCCGGAAGTTCTCGGGGGTGTACGGGCCAGTGGAGTGCCAGAGGCCCCAGCACGGCAGAGCGCCTCTCTTTGACTTCCCTATCAGCCAGGTGTTTGAGCTGCTGGGGGGGGAGAATGTCCTCCAGCTGTTTATTGCGCCCGCTGAGATCGCGCAGATTCTGCTCTACTCACAAAGTCCTTACTTAGATCTTTCTCTGATTGGCTGAACTTCTGTGGTTTTCGGTCTATTGTCCCCAAGCATCGCTTTTAGAAAGGATTGTGATTTGTTATTTCAACAGAAATACTGAAAATGTAGAAGAAAACTGAAATAACAGTTGTGGTTAAGATCTTCGGTATGTTCAATGGAACTATTATCCAGGCAGATTAAATAAACTATCCTGTTATTCCATTAAAGGCCCAGTGCAGTCAAAAACGAGATTTTCCTGTTTTTATTATATTTCCACACTATGAGGTTGGAATAATACAGTGAAATTGTGAAAATGAGAATGCCTTTTAGTGTAAGAGCAGTTTGAAAAGACCGCCTGAAATGTATGCATGTTTTGGGTGGGATGGAGTTTTGGCCTTCCATGGTGACATTACCATGCGGTAAATTTGTTAATAGACCAATAAGAAAGAGAGTTCCAAACCTCTCTGCCAATAACAGTTTTATCCTCCCCCACTCAGACCACTCCTAGACAGTCCTAGCAAAATTCTTGCTTGAGACATTGTTTGCTAAGAAGCTATTTTTAAATATATATTTTTTTACCATTTTAATTGAAAACAATCACAGTAAGGACTTAATTGTTACCCAGAAGTGATTTGATGTTGAGATAAAACGTCTGCATTGGACCTTTAAAGAAAGCTGTATGCTTCAGCTGTAACGTATTTCTCCTCATGGGCTCTTAGCTCAGGCCTAGCCTGTGTGTGTGGTGTGTGTGTGTGGCGACGTGTGTGTGTGTGTGTTGTGGTGCATGTGTGCGTGTGTGTGTGTGTGATGTGTATGTGTGGTGTGTGTGTGTGTGTGGTGTGAGTTGCTGGGGTAAACACGCTGTAGTGCAGCAGCAGTAGTGTGTGTGCTGTGAAGGGCTGTCTCTGTTGACTGTGATCAGTCCCTCTTTGTTTTCCCCCTGCTCATGTTCAACCCCAGCCCTACGCTGAGAGAGAATGACAGTTAATAGGGACACATTCAAGAGAACCTTTTGGGGAGGAATGACAGATATTTAGATATGACACAGGTCATTTGGCACATAGAAAAATGAGATCTACAGAATTGATAGAAACAGGTCTTCCAGTATGTGTGTGAAAAGAAACAGCATTATACATAATAAATCAGCTCCAATCAGGAATTGTTTTGTTCAGGGACCAATGTTGGAGGTTTTGAAAGCAAATCTGCCTTTCAGCATTATACAGAATGGCATATTCTCCTCCATGGAAGCACACAGGGATTTACGATCAGAGTCAGATTGTTTCAGGATTGGGGAGCAGGCGTGTTGATAGGATCCATTACGGAGACAGGGAAAAGGCAAATTGTTTATAAAACGCTAGGGGCTAGAGGTGCAATGCTGTGGTGTTGCTACAACCCTCGCAGGAGGATAAGGAGGCAAGGACGGCAGTCAGTGATGCAGGGTAAAGATGATTGGTTGGAGATGACATCATCCTTTTTTTCTCCAGAAGGCTCATCACTGCAGAATGTGTGACCTAAAGAGTGTTTTCTAGAGTGTGAGCCTGTGAGCTTTCCACTGAGCAGGGACAGGGTGTCGTTAGTTAAAACTGCATAGGCTGAGGCAAGTGATGCCCTATACTAAATATGAGCTGCCTGGAGAGGGGCTGTTCTAAAAATAGAGGCATAATTCATAACTCAGATACATAGGCCCTGGCCTGGCCAGTGTCTTTCCCATACAGTAAATTAAACCTCCTTGAAACGAGCATCTGCTGCTGTTTTTCCCATCTCTCCAAGTAGATCAATGGAAGCTTGCCATTTCCCCTGCCTGGCCTGCATGGTAGTGGTCCATATATAGAGCTCTTATTCTGTTAGCAAAGTACTCAAATAGGCTCCGATACTTATTCGTCTTAGAAAGGCCTTTTGGGGAAGCAGTGTAGCAAAGGGAGGACAAGTGGAGGACTACACCAACACTGAAGCTCATTAGATTTTCTCCAGTTGAATATCTGATGAATGACCCTATTAAAGAGTATGTTTTCTCGTAGACCAGATTAGCTGTTGGCAAGGCCTGTGTGATGATACTGTGGTGCGGTGTGTGGTTTGTGTGTGTGCACGCATTTGTGTGTGTGTGTGGATGTGTGTACTTTAATGTGTTTGTTTGTATGTGCGTGCGTCCTTTCATTGCATGGGTGTGTGTCGGTCTGTTTGTGGTTTTTCTCAGGAAGGTGGTATCATGCTCTGAAAGGGCCTGTTGTTGTTCACCAGGCAAGGTCAGAGCACTAGCAGACAGGCTAGATTAGTATTCCTGTCTCTGAGTCCCTAGCCCGAGTCCTGGGAGAGGTGGCCCGACCAGGGGGAGACCTGGCCTGGGAGAGGGAGAGACCTGTTCTGAGGGGAGAGGGAGAGGGAAGAGGGCCTGTTCTGGGGGGAAAGAGAAGATGGGAGAGGGTCTGTTCTGGGGGAGAGGAGAGGGGAGAGGGCCTGTTCTGGGGGGAGAACGGGGAGAACGGAAGGCGAAATGAAGGACTAGTAGTTATTTTGGCAGTAGAACAGCAAAGACAGAGCTGTTACTGAATATAGGTTTGTTGTGACTGATAGAGAAGGAATGTAGATAAACAGGACTGGATGGACGTTTAATAAACTAATAATATGCCATTTGGCAGACGCTTTTATCCAAAGCGACTTACAGTCATCGTTACATTTTTTGTGTATGGGTGGTCCTTGGGATCGAACCCACTACCCTGGCGTTACAGCGCCGTGCTCTACCAGTTGGATGCCAAACACTTGACTTGGAGAGGATTGTTTAACCCTGCTACATTACAATACAGTGCGTACTGTAGGTGTCAAAACCATTAGCCTTTGTGACCGTATAAAACCAGTCAGTTTGTGACTCTCTCCTCTGTTGTTTGTGTGACAGATTACCAGAGGCTGATGACTGTGGCAGAGAGCATCCCTTAATGTGTCCCTTTCCAGGGCAGCATGTCTATGTGCCCATCCTGCCTGCTCACTGCTGCACTTCCTGGATGCCCCCGTGCCCCTACCTGATGGGTCTGCACTCCAACGGAGAGGGTGACCGCACCAAACTAGAGCTGCCCCAGGAGGTAACCTATACACTCATGCACCTACAGTTGAAGTCAGAAGTTTACATACACCTTAGCCAAATACATTCAAACTCAGTTTTTCACAATTCCTGACATTTAATCATAGTAAAAATTCCTGTCTTAGGTCAGTTAGGATCCCCACTTTATTTTAAGAATGTGAAATGTAGAATAATAGTAGAGAGAATTATTTATTTCAGCTTTTTATTTCTTTCATCACATTCCCAGTGGGTCAGAAGTTTACATACACTCAATTAGTATTTGGTAGCATTGCCTTTTAAATTGTTTAACTTGGGTCAACGTTTTGGTAGCCTTCACAAGCTTCCCCAATAAGTTGGGTGAATTTTGGTCCATTCCTCCTGACAGAGCTGGTGTAACTGAGTCAGGTTTGTAGGCCTCCCTTGCTCGCACACCGCTTTTTCCAGTTCTGCCCATACATTTTCTATAGGGTTGAGGTCAGGGCTTTGTGATGGCCAATCAATACCTTGACTTTGTTGTCCTAAAGCATTTTGCCACAACTTTGGAAGTATGCTTGGGGTCATTGTCCATTTGGAAGACCCATTTGCGACCAAGCTTTAACTTCCTGACTGATGTCTTGAGATGTTGCTGCAATATATCCACATAATTTTCCTTCCTCATGATGCCATCTATTTTGTGAAGTGCACCAGTCCTCCTGCAGCAAAGCACCCCCACAGCATGATGCTGCCACCCCCCGTGCTTCACGGTTGGGATGTTGTTCTTCGGCTAGCCACCTCCTTTCTCCTCCAAACATAACGATGGTCATTATGGCCAAACAGTTCTGTTTCTGTTTCATCAGACCAGAGGACATTTCTCGAAAAAGTACAATCTTTGTCCCCATGTGCAGTTGCAAACCGTAGTCTGGCTTTTTTATGGTGGTTTTGGAGCAGTGGCTTCTTCCTTGCTGAGCGGCCTTTCAGGTTATGTTGATATAGGACTTGTTTTACTGTGGATATAGATACTTTTGTACCAGTTTCTTCCAACATCTTCACAAGGTCCTTTGCTGTTGTTCTGGGATTGATTTGCACTTTTGCACCAAAGTACGTTCATCTCTAGGAGACAGAACGCTGTCTCCTTCCTGAGCGGTATGACGGCCGTGGTCCCATGGTGTTTATACTTGTGTACTACTGTTTGTACAGATGAACGTGGTACCTTCAGGTGTTTGGAAATTGCTCCCAAGGATGAACCAGACTTGTGGAGGTCTACAATTTTTTTTCTGAGGTCTTGGCTGATTTCTTTGGAATTTCCAATGATGTCAAGCAAAGAGGCACTGAGTTTGAAGGTAGGCCTTGAAATACATCCACAGGTACACCTCCAGTTGATTCAAATGATGTCAATTTGCCTATCAGAAGCTTCTGAAGCCATGACATAATTTTCTGGAATTTTCCAAGCTGTTTAAAGGCACAGTCAACTTAGTGTATGTAAACTTCTGACCCACTGGAATTGTGATACAGTGAATTATAAGTGAAATAATCTGTCTGTAAACAATTGTTGGAAAAATTACTTGTGTCATTGTCACGCCCTGGCTCTGGGGACTCTTATATGTTGAGCCAGGGTGTGGAGTTTCTATGTGTTATTTTCTATGTTGTGTTCTAGTTCGTGGTTTTCTATGTTGGCCAGGGTGGTTCCCAATCAGAGGCAGCTGATTCTCGTTGTCTCTGATTGGGAACCATACTTAGGCAGCCTGTTGTCACTTTTGTTTTGTGGGATCTTGATCCGTAAGGTTTGTGTTTAACCCTAGGACTTCACGTATCGTTTGTTTTGTTGTTTTTGTCGGTTGTTAAGTAAGTCAAATAAAAGAATGTACGCTTATCACGCTGCGTCCTTGGTCCGCTTCATGTACGATCGTGACAGTCTATGCACAAAGTAGATATCCTAACCGACTTGCCAAAACTATAGTTTGTTAACAAGAAATGTGGAGTGGTTGAAAAACGAGTTTTAATGACTCCAGTGTATGTAAACTTCCGACTTCAACTGTATACACGCATGTATGCACACACCGCACCGCGACCACACACATACACACACACACACAAATACAAATATATTTTTTGATTAATGCATGGAATTATTTCTCGAGGGTTGTATACCTTTTTCATTTCTCTCCTCTCCTGTCCTCCCTATTCCTTCTCCAAAAGGCATTTTTAATTGGAAACATTCAGCTCTAGCTGAAACCATTTAGTTGGATTCCCTCAGCCCATCCCTCTTTAAATGCAGCCTGTCAGAGCGTTAATAAGTCATTTCTAATCAGATTGCTATGCGGGGAATGATGTGTGTGCTGAGAATACTAACAAAGACTTCCCTCTGGACACTCCTGCCAACCCCATCTCCTTCATCTGCTGTCTGATACACCCAACAAAGTGACGGCGTGAAATTGGCTAATCTGTAGAGAATCACAGGCCTTACAACTCAGATTACAAACCATCCCTCGTTCCCCTAGCTCTCCAGGCTTGTTTTTGTCCTTCGTTTGATTAACAGTCGTTTTACCACCTAATTTACATAAAGTAGGTACATTTTTTATCAATTTACTTATACACTGCTCAAAAAAATAAAGGGAACACTAAAATAACACATCCTAGATCTGAATGAATGAAATAATCTCATTAAATACTTTTTTCTTTACATAGTTGAATGTGCTGACAACAAAATCACACAAAAATTATCAATGGAAATCAAATGTATCAACCCATGGAGGTCTGGATTTGGAGTCACACTCTAAATTAAAGTGGAAAACCACACTACAGGCTGATCCAACTTTGATGTAATGTCCTTAAAACAAGTCAAATGAGGCTCAGTAGTGTGTGTGGCCTCCACGTGCCTGTATGACCTCCCTACAACGCCTGGGCATGCTCCTGATGAGGGTGGCGGATGGTCTCCTGAGGGATCTCTCCCAGACCTGGACTAAAGCATCCGCCAACTCCTGGACAGTCTGTGGTGCAACGTGGGCGTTGGTGGATGGAGCGAGACATGATGTCCCAGATGTGCTCAATTGAATTCAGGTCTGGGGAACGGGCAGGCCAGTCCATAGCATCAATGCCTTCCTCTTGCAGGAACTGCTGACACACTCCAGCCACATGAGGTCTAGCATTGTCTTGCATTAGGAGGAACCCAGGGCCAACCGCACCAGCATATGGTCTCACAAGGGGTCTGAGGATCTCATCTCGGTACCTAATGGCAGTCAGGCTACCTCTGGCGAGCACATGGAGGGCTGTGCGGCCCCCCAAGAAATGCCACCCCACAACATGACTGACCCACCGCTAAAACCGGTCATGCTGGAGGATGTTGCAGGCAGCAGAACGTTCTCCACGGCGTCTCCAGACTCTGTCACGTCTGTCACATGCTCAGTGTGAACCTGCTTTCATCTGTGAAGAGCAAAGGGCGCCAGTGGCGAATTTGCCAATCTTGTTCTCTGGCAAATGCCAAACGTCCTGCACAGTGTTGGGCTGTAAGCACAACCCCCACCTGTGGACGTCGGGCCCTCATACCACCCTCATGGAGTCTGTTTCTGACCGTTTGAGCAGACACATGCACATTTGTGGCCTGCTGGAGGTCATTTTGCAGGGCTCTGGCAGTGCTCCCTCCTGCTCCTCCTTGCACAAAGGCGGAGGTAGCAGTCCTGCTGCTGGGTTGTTGCCCTCCTACGGCCTCCTCCACGCCTCCTGATGTACTGGCCTGTCTCCTGGTAGCGCCTCCGTGCTCTGGACACTACGCTGACAGACACAGCAAACCTTCTTGCCACAGCTCGCATTGATGTGCCATCCTGGATGAGCTGCACTACCTGAGCCACTTGTGTGGGTTGTAGACTCCGTCTCATGCTACCACTAGAGTGAAAGCACCGCCAGCATTCAAAAGAGACCAAAACATCAGCCAGGAAGCATAGGAACTGAGAAGTGGTCTGTGGTCACCACCTGCAAAACCAGTCCTTTATTGGGGGTGTCTTGCTAATTGCCTATAATTTCCACCTGTTGTCTATTCCATTTGCACAACAGCATGTGACATTTATTGTCAATCAGTGTTGCTTCCTAAGTGGACAGTTTGATTTCACAGAAGTGTGATTGACTTGGAGTTACATTGTGTTGTTTAAGTGTTCCCTTTATTTTTTTGAGCAGTGTATGATTTATGAATTACTTAGATATCCCATTGATAAATGCTAAATGGTTATCATTAAACATTATTCATGCTTAATGAATTTTCTTAAATAAAATGGGTTTGTGTTTACTTCTTAATAATTTAGAGGGTGAGAGTGTCCTTTGTGAGGACAAACAGCCTTCATTAACCATGTTGTAGTTTACCCATGCTTTTACAGTTGATCAAAACACGTTGCTTTACTACTGTTCACAGCAAGGGCCCTTAAACATAGAGCCTGGAGGAAGGGTGCTGTGTGTGCCAACAAGCTTTTACACATCTTGAGCCGGTCCAATAGAAAGAGCTATGACGCATAAAAAGCCGGAGAATGTATAAATTGATGACCTAAGTCAATCTCAATATTGCCTTATTAATCCATGCCTACATTTAACCCCTAATACTCTTAAGATGAAAGGCAGCATGATCAACAATGGAGGGCTGATCTTATTCAAAAAAGTAGTTTGTTCCATTCAGAATATCTGTTGATATTATATTACTGTCTTCAGTTAATATCTTGAACTCATCCACATCTTTTCTCACTATGCCTCAATTGGTACTGCTCTGCTTTAAGCCACCTAGTGGAGCGAAGTGGTAATGGTTCTGCTATAACGAGAAAATAACTGTCACTCAGTTGGTTTCTCTCTGGTGTTCTCTGTTTCCCAACATGTTTACAATGAAAGCTAAACAAGACCGCCTGTCATTCCAGGCCAACTTGTGTTTCGTGGACATCGACAACCACTTCACCGAGCTGCCAGAGGACCTTCCTCAGTTCCCCAACAAGCTAGAGTTCATCCAGGAGATCTCCGAGGTGCTGTTGGCACTTCGGCGTGTCTCCAGAGGGAAACCCGCACCACAGCCAGGGTCAGGCCAAACACCGGTGCTTACGCTCCACCCGACATGGTCACGGACAGACGCAACGGCAACCTGGCCAGCTCGTCCCTCAACTCCTACCTGCTGAGGGAGAACGAGACCATCGCCAGACTGCAGGCCCTGGTCAAGAGGACTGGGGTCAGCCTGGAGAAGGTGAGAGCAGGGCCACGGTCATCCGTTTGACTGGAACATATTATTCTAGATACATAGTCTGCATATACACTGAGTGTACAAAACATTAAGAACACCTGCTCTTTCCATGATATTGACTCGACCAGGTGAATCCAGGTGAAAGCTATGATCCCTTATTGATATCACTTGTTAAATCCACTTCCATCAGTGTAGATGAAGGGGAGGAGACAGGTTAAAGAAGGATTTTTAAGCCTTGAGACAATTGAGACATGAATGGGCAAGACAAAAGATTGAAGTGCCTTTGAACGGGGTATGGTAGTAGGTGCCAGGCGCATCGGTTTGTGTCAAGAACTGCAACGCTAGTGGGTTTTTCACGCTCAACAGTTTCCCGTGTGTATCAAGAATGGTCCACCACCCAAAGGACATCCAGCCAAATTGACAGAACTGTCACACTCTTTTGAAAATGACTAAGGTGTTTGTAGAGCAAAGATACTGTAGTGCTGGGAAAGGCAGTCTATGAGCTGCCCATGTAAGGTTTCACCTCATCAGCTGCTGCCTGCCAGCTCCAGGTGTTCTGTGTTCAGCCCTGGTGACGGAGGACGTCTACTACATTGCCATCAACAGAAAATTGGCGCCCATACAGAACCTAATTGCCATCTGGTTTGAACACGACACAGAGGGCCGTTGGTAATATATGGTAATGTTTCAGCAAAATCACATTACAGACCAGTGAATGGATAAATTAGCTTTTAACTACCGAGAGTAGGTCTCTCCAACTCGCCATATCTCTAGGAGCCCACAGTAAGCAGCTTATGGACTAGTAGGGGCTAGCGTTAGCTTTCTATGAAGAGATTGCCCTGCCCTCGTAGTCTGCTTTTAGCGCCCCAATTAGTGGGTAAGGCTTCAGGTAGGGTCATTGTGGCCATGTCCCACATTAAGGTAACCACCTGATTTAGGATCAGTGATGTAGAGCAATGAATTAGAGGAGGGCTCAGTGGGTCACATCCCTGCCATCTGATCTGGGCTTCGTAGCCATTACACATCTTCAAGTCTGTGCAGACACGTATAGGTGACTCACTCACTGTGTCCTTTTGTCCTGCTCTTGCATGTTGAGATCTGCAACTGTGTCACACTTTGATTGTAACAGAGGAATGTGTGTGTTTTCAGTTTTTTTTTCTCAATAAATCAAAACATCTCAGACTTCCTCTCCCATGCCCCCTATCACTGCTCCAGCAGCTTGTGCTAACATGGAGATAAGATCATGTGTTAGAAACCCATACCCTCTATGGCAGGAGTAGGCAACTAGAATCAGCCGCGGCCCGATTTTTTGTCGGAGCGGATGTTCGGGGGCCGGAACATAATTATAATATTTTGTACACTGCATATTGACCACAACTAAGCCCAAGAATCTCAAATATAACAATATTTTGATTTGTTGAACACTTTTTTGGTTACTACATGATTTCATATGTGTTATTTCCATAGTTTTGATGTCTTCACTATTATTCGACAATGTAGAAAATAGTAAAAATAAAGAAAAACCCTTAGAATGAGTAGGTGTGTCCAAACTTTTGACTGGTACTGTATATCTATATTTTATAAACTTCACTCATTGGTTGGTTTTGGTCCGCGGGCCGCCTGTTGCCGACTCCCTCACTCTCTCTATTTTTTCTGTGCTGTGTTTTCCTGACCCCCTGTGTTTCCTCCCCTCTCCCTCTTCCAGCTGGATGTGAGGGAGGATGCCAGCAGCAACAAGGACCTGAAGGTGCAGTGTGATGAGGAGGAGCAAGATCACCAGCTCAACATCCAGGTGCGAGAGGTCTTCGCCAACCGCTTCACCCAGATGTTTGCCGACTACGAGGCGTTTGTCATCCAGCCCAGCCAGGACAAGGAGTCCTGGTTCAGCAACAGGGACCAGATGCAGAACTTTGACAAGGTGAGATCAGGGATGATTCCCTATATAGTCCACTACTTTTGACAAGGGTCCCTAGGGCTGTTGTCAAAAATAGTGCACTATATGGGAATAGGGTGTCATTTGGGATGCAATCCCCACTCATGACACTGAAACATTCATTTGAGTGGAAGTCTTCAATAGTCTTTAAAGCTTTTCATATTAATTAGCCTCACTTCATTTTGTGATGTGATTTTTGTCCCTTCCAGGCCTCCTTCCTCTCTGACCAGCCTGAGCCCTACCTGCCCTTCCTGTCCCGTTTCCTGGAGACTCAGATGTTTGCCTCCTTCATCGATAGTAAGATCCTTTGCCATGATGACGAGGACAAGGAACACACATTGAGGGTGTTTGATTTCCCGCGTGGACAAAATCCGCATGCTGAACGTGCGCACGCCCACTCTGCGCACCTCCATGTACCAGAAGTGCACCAATATCGACGAGGCGGGTAAGAAAAGAGGAAAACCCATTTTCACACCGATACTATTAAGGGATCATTGTCTCAGATGGTGCAAGATACTTGTAAGTTTTTAAGACACATGTCTCAAATCGTTCCTCACTGATTTATTTTAACCTTTCTTTGCTAACAGACGTAACTGTTCTCGTTTTCAGACAAACTCCTTAAAAAGCGATATGAGAAAATCGATTTTGTCTCCCTGAACCTCACTCCATCGGGTTAGAGAACTACAAGGCTCACCTTAGTAATAATCCGTCCTTATTTCCTTGGTGGCAGGTTATTGTTTGTGCTTGCAATACATTATGGGAACAATAAGATTAGAGGGCACAGGTTTTTCTTCTACTCTGTCTTTGGGAACAGTCAGTAGCACCTGGAATAATTCATGTGAAGATTAATTTTTTCCTTTAACTATAGATTATTTCAAATTTCTCTCTGTAATCGTATGATTCATTGAATGCATTTCAGTTATGTACTAACCTAATACATTACACAGTTATCTACACAGTTGTAATAGTCTTAACTATGTAGCCTGCTGTCATTGGTGCTGATGATGTTGAGGGTTGGGTCAGGTTAGGGATGCAAAATTCGATAACTTTCCAAAAATTCCCAGTTGGAAGATTCCCGAATCAGAAGGGAATAAGCAGGAAATCATGAATCCTCCAACCAGGATTTCTGAAAAACCGGACAATTTTGATAAGGTTAACGAAATTTTGCAACCCTAGGTCAGGTGATGATAACTCACAGCATGGAGGTGTGGTGGTGAGGGTAAGGAGTCAGAGATGAGATGTGGAGTGGTGAATCTATGTGACTCCTCAGTGCTATGACTCATAGGCACTCACAGAGTGTCTTAACGATGACATAAGACTGTTAAATCCTCCATGACGGTTGGTGCTAAAGGATCTGCTTTGACAGTACCTCATCCTCCTCCCTCTCTGTATCACCCCAGAGAAGGCCATAGAGATGCGGGTGGTTAAGATCGACCACACGGCACTGCATCCCCACCTGCTGGATATGAAGATTGGCCAGGGTCGCTACGAACACGGCTTCTTTCCCCGGCTGCAGTCTGACGTGCTCTCCACTGGACCCATCAGCAACAAGTGAGGATCACACCTCCGCAAGAGACACTGATTTACATACTGAAGAAATATGTTTGTTTTGTCTCCATCTTTGCTATTTGGCTTTCGTGTCTTTCTAAGTGAAGTTATTTTGTTTGTATGTTAGATGGGCGAAGAGGAGTGCTCCAGCACAGTGGAGGAGGAAGGACAGACAGAAACAGCACGCTGAACACCTTTACCTGGACAACGCACCAGAGAGAGGTGAGAGGACATCAAGCAGCCCTAGGAAAACGGGATTAACATTCCCAAACCATATTCACATGGATTTTGTCTCTCTGTTTTTGTGTTATTGTTAGTTTCTTGTCGATTTCTTCCTCACTCTTCTTCATGGTTTGTGGTATTCACTTCTAAATCTCTAACGTCTGGAACAATTGAATTAAAGTCTTGTTTGTCCATTATCTCTGTTACTCTCTCCCTCAATTATTTTCTCTTGGCCTAACCTCTCTTTCTGTTTCTGTTTATCTCCCTCTGAAACCTACTGTCTTCCTCACATCTACCTACTTTCTCTTACACACTCTCTCTTTGGTCTCTCTCTCTCGTCTCACACACACGCTCCCAGCATGTGGAGTGTTTGTTCCCCGGAGCTGCAGCTCCTGCTGTTTCTAGACTACTACTGGCTCTCGCAGTCCTTCAGGCCCTGTCTAAAGTCTGTGACTGTGGATGTGGTATGTGTTGGCAGTGGGTGGGGCCTGAGCCTCACACTACGTCCACATGGCCCCTCCCCCCATGTGGGTCCTCACTCCCTCCTCCTCCCAGCATCACAGCTTTACCTTATACTCCAGATCACTTTCCAGGGTTTCTTCTCAGGTTTAGGGTTTCACTTTAGGGTGCACTTAACTCAACATTAAGAAAGCAATATTTAGATAGATTTGACAGCATCCCAGAAAACACATGGCACTGACACGCCTCCCAGGATGGATGTTGAGGTCAGAAAGGTAAAGGACAGAAACACATCATCCATCATGAAAATGACCTCAGTACAGGCAGCTCAGCTCATTATACAACTGACTCAGAGCTCCTCCCTCTCCCTCCTCTGGAATGATCAATCCCTCACTGTAGTAGTTACCAGAAATCTGTCCACTGTATGCACTGTATACATTCTTGGTTGGTTGCCCAGTGATGTGACCCTCTGTGTTTATGTGATGATGACCATTGAGCCAGATTGATTACTCTCCCTTGGTGTATAGCCTACTCCACGTGTGTCCTCTCTGACCCTGTCCTCTCTGACCCTGTCCTCTCTGTCTCATAACAGAAATACATCCAGGAGGCCAGGAACCTGGGCACTACCATCCGGCAGCCCAAGCTGTCCAACCTCTCCCCCTCAGTCATCGCTCAGACCAACTGGAAGTTTGTGGAGGGTCTGCTGAAGGAGTGCAGGAATAAGGTACAGTAAATACTAGTCTACATCTCACTCTTACTCAGACATAAAACGATTGCAATGACCACTGCAGTAGACTATCACATGGATATTGAGATACGACACCTTCAGTGAGTCTACATTAGTTTCAATGTCACTCAGAAGTATTCTGATGTCAATGACCATTGCGGTAGACTATCACTTGGATATTGATATCGAACACCTCTAGTGTCAACCATCTGGCCTCCAGAGATGGTAATCTCCCTGTATGGTGATGTGTGTCCCTCCAGACCAAGCGCATGCTGGTTGAGAAGATGGGCAGGGAGGCGGTGGAGCTGGGTCATGGGGAGGTCAGCATTACAGGCGTGGAGGAGAACACACTTATCGCCTCCCTCTGTGACCTGCTGGAGAGGATCTGGAGCCACGGGCTGCAGGTCAAACAGTCAGTACACACACACACATCACACACACACTAAGTATGATATAAAAACAGTATATATACACACTAACACACATGTATGCATTTAGGTGCATTCAATGCGCATTCATTCATTCCCACATCTCTTCATCTGCCAGGGTAAATCTGCCTTGTGGTCCCACCTGCACCACTATCAGGAGAGCAAAGAGAAGACGGATGTAACGCCAGCCGGTTTGGGTCCCCCAGGTAAGCCACTCATTGAATCCTGAAATGTGATAAATGGACGGTGATGTAAAGCCATAACCACATCCCTCTCTCTCCTCCCCACATCAGGTCTCATCCACAACACAGAGAGACGCAAGTCTGACGCTGGCGCTGCCTTGCCCCTCTCAAGGTATCCCTGATCAGGGACATGAGGTGAGTCTCCTCATCCATTCACCAGGTCTCCCACAGTATCAGTATCAGTATCTTCAGATGCTCTACCTCCCGTATAGACACTATTTGTCAAGTATCCTCGTGAATATACATTTCAAGTCATATGGTCTTGAAATTATGGATGATTGTAAGGGGAACGTTGCAAATGAAACTATACTATTCTGCCTGTGTTGATTGTCCCTTCTGTAGTGGCGAAGCGGTTCAAATGTATGCCTTCGTACCTCTACGTACTTCTTTGAAAATGACCATTTCGAATCAAGGTGAGATAATGATTGATTGATCATACCGCAGAATGCAATGATTTCCAAGTGTTTTCACTGCCATCTTGTGGCCCACTGATGAAAAAACACTTTCAGTCACAACAAAACATTATCAATGATTCAGGACCATATGTAGTGGAAAAATACTGACATCAGCCTCATAGCCATGCATCTCAAGCTTTGCAGCAGGCATAAACACTTGATTTCCAGCTATGTTTAAAAATATGTAAAATATATACATATATACACCAGTGTTTCCTCTGGGAAAATGTGTAGCAATGGGGGGAAAGGGACTGAGGAGCTCAGTTCTGGTGTCTTTTTAAAAGGACATTCTACTCCAAAATGAAATAAAATAAGTATGCTGACACCATCTAAAATAGAATTTCCACCTCCAGAAATTAGCCCAATAACACATTGGTAAAATTATTTGAACATATTGGGCCATGTACAGGTATATAGCGTATGCATGGTCCATATTATCACATGCATATTATCAGGTATGCTATTAGCAATAAACATTATCACCTTTAGCCCAACTAATGCAGCAAAGTGCAAATGCATAGGCTGAAGCATGGGGTTGCCTATCTGCATTTACCCTATTGGGCTAATCATTAGCCAGATCTCAAATGTGATCTTTTAACTAGTTATTGTCATATTGATGAATTTTATGTCCCAAAAACGTGCATAAACACTGAATATAATGTAGGCCTACCTGTTAGGTAACTTAGGGTAACTCGCCAATGGGGGTAAAAAGCCCCCTGCCTGTACTTCTCACAGAAACCACTTCATGTCACAATTTTCCCCCAACACTTTCCCTGGTTTCCACTACACTTGCTCAACAAAAATATGATCTGTCTCATCACAATTTTAAAAGTAATTCCAAATAAATAATTTTGATGTAGCGAGGCTTTGTACCCCAAGTCACCCTACAATTGACCCGTGTTACATTTAGCCCCACTCTCCCCTATGCACTCACTGCCCATATTTAGGAGTTGAGAAATAAATAAAGTAGGAATGGATTCTTTATACAAAAACCAAACTTTTTAGCATAGAAAACACCAACAGGTAAATAGATAAACTATTCTACTATGGGGTTGTTAGATTTTTCTATGAATTACTCGTTTTGTTTGCAGAGGAAAAGTACAATGTTCTAGCATCTTCAAAATGCACCTCAGCAGAAATATCTTTTCATGTTCCATATTTTTGCTTGCGGCGCAGCACCACAGCAAAATGAGTGCAGAGGAAACACTGATATACACACTGTACAGCATATACTGAATGCTTAGCCTTCCATCTTTGTGCTCTAATTGATCAGACTTAACCTACATTCCTCATGGTCCTCATGTCTGGCCCCTCATGTCTGGTCCGAATGCTATACTAGCAGTGTCGATTTTAGCGGACGTAGTCAATATAACTATTTGTTCAGCACTTTTGAAATGTACAGCGACAGAATTCAGAACATAGGCCGTTCTTACAGTATCCTCCCTGTAAACCAAGTCAGAACCGTAGGATAAATAAAGGGGGCATATAAGCAGACAATGAAAGCTCTTACAATATTCAAAGATTACATTTCTCTAAAACAGGCTATAGGCTACATGTGCACCACCAAGTCAGAACAGTAGGCTAAGTTATGAGGGGGAAAGGGACCAAATTATTAGGGTGAGGCACATGGGCTACTAACAGCTTACTACACAACTTACACTTAGTATTACTTTCTTATCTACAGTATACATATCTCCCTGGCATATTACATCATTTATGCAGCAGCATACAATACATTTTTGGACTCACCTTGTTGTGCTGTGCTCACTTGAACAGGAAGGTGGCGCGGCGGTCCTTGTGGGCAAATTTTGTCATCAAACTTTGTCATCAAAGTCTGGCATTCTCTGGTGCTTTCAAGACCACGTCTTTGAGCTCTAGAAATAAGTCCTAGTTCCCAACTTGGAATTCATAACCGTTCAAACGTTCCCAGTTGTCTTGAACTCACTGAAGTCTGAGTTTCCCAGTTCTGGGTTTCCAGTTGTTTTGAACTCCTGAAGTCATTCAGTCCGTCCAGTTTAACCAGAAATCATGCTTTGACCTTAATGTTTATCCTTTTAAGCCTTCCCAGTTGTTGCGTTAGCCACTGATTCCTTCCAATCCACTCATTGTTGAATTTGCGATTTCCAACGTGTTGTGTAATGTTTATGGCCGATGAGCACCGATACATTTTATCTATAATTTGTCTTCATATGACAAGGATTGAAAAGGATTTGCCAGTAGATTGTTGACATGATTCATGATGATGACTGCTTGTCTAGCTTGCTAGCTAATATTTTGAAAGTATGATGTTGACATGATCAGTCCAATCAAAGCTACGGTAGATATAACGTGATTTGAAGTCATTTTATCTGTGGCCAATGACCTTGAGCCTTCTTGGATGGGCACTTCTAATGTAACTGGCAGCACCCAAGGGGCTTGACTTTTTGAGCTCTCCCCGTAGATTTTGCGGTGACATAGTTTTCCCCATGAGTGACAGAACTCTGAGCCAAACACGGCGCAACTAGAGAACATTAACAACCCCTATACTCCGTATTTTCCGCTGGCTGCCCCACCAACACAGAAAGCACTGAGCTAGGCTGAAACACCTGCATTTTGGAGCTGCCTTACTCAAGAAAGCAAAAAAGAGACCAAGTTTGTATGCGTCTTCATTAACTCAATGATTGTTTGCAAACTGATATGTGACATGTATTAATGCCAAAATAACATGAAAAACAGGCAACAACATTTATATATAAATATATATATATATATTATTTTTTTTATAGCTAAACAGGTGGGGCTCAAAACCCCACCTGCCCTGAATGACGCGGTCGCCACTGTATACCAGTATGATTGTTCTGAAACACAACCACACTAGTTCATTTAGCAGACACTTTTATCCACACTAGTTCATTTAGCAGACACTTTTATCCACACTAGTTCATTAAGCAGACACTTTTATCCACACTAGTTCATTAAGCAGACACTTTTATCCACACTAGTTCATTTAGCAGACACTTTTATCCACACTAGTTCATTTAGCAGACACTTTTATCCACAGTAGTGCTCAGCCAGGCTGAGAGGAATCCTGGAGTAGGCAATAGTTTATGAGATGCATTATGTGTTAAGGCAGTCAGAGACCATTGTCATGTCTACAGTGCACCATAGCCAGTGGTGTTGAGTCATGCAGGACGTCATTCCTGGTGTGGTGTGAAGTAGGTGGTAAAGAGAACTGGGCTAATCTGTGTGACAGCATGTTACTTCCAGCCTGATTCCCCTGCAGGCCCCTGCAGACCAAGCCAGGGAGAGCGGGGTCTGGCTCAGGGCAATACCAGGCAGCTGTGCAGTAGTCTGTTGTAGAAGTCTACTCTGATCACATGTCTGTACAGACACACACGTCTTCTTTCCAAGGATCCAGAATTTTCCATTGATGCTTTTTCATTTGTGCTTTGTCGCATTGATATACGAGCACATTTTAATTGATAAATATTTATATTTGGGTATCTTTACTTTAAATGGACAATAAAGGTTGACCAGGTTGCTTCATTCTACATATCGACTTTCATATTTACCTTGCTGTGCTCTTCATTATTCTACAATGTTCTCATTTCTATTTCTGTTCTACAGGAGGTAGATTTGTGTAGTCAGTCTGCAGATTACAGATAACCATTGTTTTTCTTACAATACCATTCATGCAATAACAATCTGCATTGTGAATGTTGATATTTTGCTCTGTTGCCATGGGAAACAGAGTGGAGTGGAGGAAATTGGGTTAATTCGTGAGAGTGAGGGGAGAGGGGGAGGAAAAGGGGGGATGTGAGAGGAGGAGGGGTGCATAGGGAGCACTTATAGCATAGACAGTTCAGTGCTCACTGGCAGAGGTGGAGTGGAAGGGAATGTGTCTGGACATGGAGGGCATGATAGTGGCTGGGAGCGATGACAGGAGGCTGGCTTAAACACCAGGGAGTCTGGGGCTGGCTAAGGCTTCTTCCTGGCTGGGCTGACTACCCTCTCTCAGCCCTGCATGCTCTGGAATCCAGGGCCGTGGTGAAAACAACATGCAGCAGACATCTATCACCTTGTTCAGAGGGACTGTCGCTGCTCTTCCATCTTCTCATATATTAGGTTTGGGGTTCTGTGCTCACCTTGGCCAAAGGATGCAAAACATGCTACAATATTATAGACCATTTCTGAAAGGATGACTGTTTGTGTATGTGTGTATATGTGCATTTGTGTGTGTTTTTCTCCCCTCTGACCTCTGTGCTGTGTACTGTATCCTCCGTAGACACATCCAGAACATTGGGGAGATCAAGACAGACGTGGGCAAGGCCAGGGCCTGGGTGAGGCTCTCCATGGAGAAGAAACTGCTGTCCAGGCACCTCAAAAAGCTGCTATCTGACCATGAACTTACAAGGTGAGGAAAACAACAAGGACTAGTATACAACGAGCATATCGAGCTAAACACAAATGTTTTATAAGAGCCTCTGCCTCAGTAATTGGGATAATACCCCATTCCCTTTAGGTCAGTCTCCTCATTCATCCTCACTCATTTATATTGGAAGGTCCCACTCAGTCTCATACACATGAATCAACCTGATGTCTGAAAACTATGCATGCATAATATATGAGCTCTTTTGACAGATCCAAACGTCATAGTACAATCACCTATTAAACATTTACAATTGTTTTCATAATTGATGAGATGGTGGTGAAGTGGGTCACGTTCAGGGAGATTCATTATGGAGGTATTGCATTGGGACCATTCCTTTAACATTCTCCAGTTGTTTACCAAGGAAAACACATAAATCAGCTATTGAATCAGCCTTTTAGGCTCCAGACTTTTTTATTGTTCAATCTATAATCATTACATCATATGCTAAACTGATTTGTTTTTGTGAAGTTTTTTGTTGCTTTTGTTTCTTTTGCAGGAAACTATACAAGCGTTATGCTTTTCTGCGCTGTGACGATGAGAAAGAGCAGTTCCTGTACCACCTCCTGTCCTTCAACGCTGTGGACTACTTCTGTTTCACTAATGTCTTCACCACCATCAGTGAGTGCCAGCAAATACCATACAACCTGGCCACGACACTGAACACCATGTAACCAGAAGCTGGGTAGACTTCATTCAATTAGAGTAATAGATTCATTAGACTTCATTCCTGGCTAAACCGTTTTCCTGGATTTGAGATGCTTGCTGAGAAATATACTGAAGACAGAGGTAGCTCTTCTTGTGACCAGACTGTACTTGACTGAGTGATTTCAGGTTTCCCCTCTCTTCTCTGTCCCACAGTGATCCCATACCATGTGTTGGTGATTCCCAGTAAGAAACTAGGAGGCTCCATGTTCACAGCCAACCCCTGGGTGTGTGTGTCTGGGGAGCTGGCTGAGACCGGGGTGCTCCAGGTCCCCAAGCACACTCAGGAGATCACCTTTGAGGTTGGTGCTCCCCTCAAGATTTAATATTCTTGGTATTGATAATAATATCAAGATATATTCACCTTAACATGACCTTTGCCCTTTGCCTTCTCTCTCGTCACAGTGCCAGAACCTGGGCAAGCTGACCACAGTGCAGATGGGCCATGATAACTCAGGCCTGTACGCCAAGTGGCTTGTGGAGTATGTTATGGTCCGGAATGAGATCACAGGGCATGCTTACAAGTGAGTGAAAGATTTGGTAGCAGCTGCCTTATGCTAGAGATTTCAGTAGCATCTACTCACAAGAAAGACCCTGTTGAAGCTTTGGCTAACTGTTATATTGTACTGTGTGTGTTTGGTGTGTGTGTGTGTGTGTGTGTGTGTGTGTGTGTGTGTGTGTGTGTGTGTGTGTGTGTGTGTGTGTGTGTGTGTGTGTGTGTGTTAGGTTCCCGTGTGGCCGGTGGCTGGGGAAGGGGGTGGACGATGGCAGTCTGGAGAGGGTCCTGGTGGGAGAGCTAGTGACACCAAACTCAGAGAACGAGGACAGAATGTGTCGTACGCCCCCCATGCAGCAGTCCCCTGGGATGATGAGGAGGTTCGTCACCATCTCACCAAACAGCAAACCAAGTGAGTGACCATTCAAATACACTGCAAAAATAGACAATAAAAACCAATAATCTTCAACAAGGGACTGCACACACCGAACCGAATGCCGTTCGTCTGCAGTTCTTTCACCGTGGTGTGTTTTAGGGACCACACTCGGCTTTTGCGAATTACGGCCGGCACTCTGTTCAGAGGTACTCTCGGCCGGCAAACGCTACCGGTGTGTCCGTGCCTTTAGATCACTTTTGAGGGTCTTGTGTCTGCTGGCATGGACAGATATTGTCTGACTCTTTTCCCATTATCCAGAGTTGAACACTGGTCAGATCCAAGAGGGAGTGGGAGAAGCCATCAATGGGATAGTGAAGCACTTCCACAAGCCAGAGAAGGAGGTGAGAGACACAACCCCGCCACATTGTCTATTATTCATCACAGTGAAGGAGACAGTGGGTCCTCTGTCTGTACACTGTCTGTACACTGTCTGTACACTGTCTGTACACTGTCTGTACACTGCAGGCAACACTGATCATAGTCTCACTCACATGTGTTCCAAATGAACCGTTTCATATGGCCACAACTGATGTGTTGGACCAGGGTGCTTTGAAAAGAGACAATATCAGTCACACTCTTTTTTTCCCTGTCTGTTTTTCTATAGAGGGGCAGTCTGACCCTTCTGCTGTGTGGGGAGTATGGTCTAGTCTGGGCTTTAGAGCAGGTGTTCCAGCATGGCTTCAAATCCCCACGCCTCTTTAAGAATGTCTTCATCTGGGACCTCTTAGGTAAAGCCTCAATACACAAGCATTACACCTGAATATATACAGTATCTTCCGTGCCATGCTAATGGATGAGGTTGCTCTTATCGATGTCTTTTGTCTGTGATTTCTCCTTATAGAAAAGTCACAAGTGTACTTTGAGAGTGCTGAGCAGAGGGAGGTGACTCCAGATGAGAACTGGCAAACCAGAGTACGCCACTTCTGCCGCTTCATGCGGGCCATCAACAGCACATCTAGGAACATAGGCAAGGATGGGAAGTTCCAGATGCTGGTGTGTCTGGGTGCCAGGTAATATCCTCCTCTGTAGCCTCACAAACACACACAGAACAACAGCTATCATCAGGAACATTTTAATGGGAATTCATTGTACAGCACTAAATGTCCTGGTCAAAAGGGCAAATTAGATTGTTTGAGATGTTTTACAAGACATCTTCAATTCAACTGAAAGAGAGGTGTTTTCATTATCTCTCTAATAGCAGCACAGCATTTATCAATGCGATAACAGAGTGGGCAGCTTCGTCCTTTTCTGTAGCGCTAGCGTGATCCCTCCTCCGCCTCCTGCTTCAGTTATTCTCCCTCACACTGTGTGTCTGCCTATCATGTTGGGCATTGTATGAGTGTGTGTGTATTTGTGGAGGTTGTATACATAGAAATACAATTCAATTTTTATGGTTGTATAGTCCCACCTTAAGCTTCCACACACTAGTTCAAAATGTACAGTATATATCCTGCTAGTTGGATATTGATTAAGGCAGCCCCCGCACCCTCTCTGATTCAGAGGGGTTGGGTTAAATGCGAAAGACACATTTCAGTTGAATGCATTCAGTTGTACAACTGACTAGGTATCCCCTTTCTTTTCCTTCGTTATGACAACTCAGGCTTCCTCTTTCTCTCTCCAACCCTTTGTGGCAGAACAGGGCTCAAATGCACCTGCCACTTCAATGAAATACCTTCTCTTTGTTCTTTGTCAGAAATCTTTTTAAGTGGCACATAGCGAGACCAGACATGCCTAAATGCAACGTAAATAATACCTCAGTCATAACCAAGCTTGAGCCCTTCCTATCCTGTCTTTTAGCAGGTATGAGGATTTACTAAAAAAGTTCCCTGAAGTCAGTCTGTTAAACTTCCTGTTTCTCTCTGCTCTTCCTAGGGACCATTTGTTACACCACTGGATCGCTCTCCTCGCAGACTGTCCAATCACGGTGCAAATGTACGAGGACACAGCACTGATAAAGGACCGCTCATTGGTAAATTCTCTGATCAGAGTGCTACAGACTTTGCAGGAATTCAACATTACCCTAGAAGCTTCACTTGTCAAAGGGATTGGTATCTAGGCCGTCCTTCGTTTGCACCAATTGGACCTGACTAAGGAAGACTGTTAGGGACCACTAAAGAACAATTAAACCTTTTTATGCGGAAAGAGACTTGAACAATTAAGGCACGATTTCTGGCTTATATTAAAGCTACTGTTACATTTGCCATATATTAAATGCAATGAGCCTTTCAAAATGTGTTGTTATTTCTATCCTCAACAATGTTGCTGTTAGACGTTAAGAATATGTTTTCTATTACGATCCATGATTTTCACATTGTTGAAGAAGATAACCCACCTGTTCTATACTGCTTTATTGAAAGCTAAATATTTTCATTGTTATTGTGAACTGCTGACAATGGCTATATTCTAAAAAGGAAAACAAGGAACAAAAATTGTTAATATATTTTCGGAGAAGAACAGTATTATTTTGATATGTCTGTCAAGTTGCTTGCTCTGTTCTAATTCTAACTGTCATAATGCAGAGCTTGAAGCAAATGATGTAGAAGTATGCTTTATAAGTATGAATATGACATGGTATAGATGTTTGTGAAGGGTGGAAAACTGATTCACCTACATCAATATGACAGTGTGTAAGTTTGGATCAATCCCCCTGGAAGTACCGTAGTATGCAACTCTTCTATATGGAATAACTTGGCCTAAGAAGAGGCTCCTGGCTCCCCCCGTGAATAAGATAATGTATCGTATGCTAGTGATGCACAGTATGTATTCAGTTGGAGAAGTATCAGTATACGGCCATGTCAATGCTTCACACTTGACACACAACTCTTCAACAGTACAGTACTTATCATAACCATGACTTGGAAAGTGAGTCATTTATAAAATGACAGCCTTCATGTAAATACCTGTAACCAGTGCATCCTTCTTTCCAACAACTTCTCATTATTCCTCACCTGTTCTTCCCATTCCTGGCAGGTTTACAACATCATGTCTGTTCAGTAGGGAAAATTGTATGAGCTTATTGCCAGTTAAATTCATAATGAGTGGTACATATGGTTGCTATAAAAGGCCAGATTCAAAATAGAGCAAACAATTCTCCTCTGAACTGTTGGCGTTTCTGCTATGCAATATAATCCACATCACACAAAAAAATCAACCCAAGATCTAGATGAGAATCATTGACCTCGTCCATTTTTCTTACTGTGCAGCATATGATGATGAATAACAACAGCAGTTTGATAGAAGTAGGTGTAAGGATGTCTTTCCTGTGCCAACGTCTGGATTGTGTTGGTTGTACTATTCCATGTACAATCGACATGAGCATCTTGGGAGATATATTTTTGTTTTTCAATACTGATTTATTGACATAGCCGTATAATGTAGTGTTTACTAAGTGAGGAAATGTGTACAGTGTAAAAAATATATAAAGAATAAAATTACAGAAATGCATTAATATGGATATGTTTATTATATTTTTATTATAGGATTATAACTGACTGGAATGGGTACACTATAAATTGCTATATGGTTATTGATGGTATTGAAAGTACACTATAAATTGCTATATGGTTATTGATGGTATTGAAAACGCCCCCATATATTTCCCATATGTACTTTAGAGCATAAAGAATAGCATTTGACCTATCAGAGAAATCAAACACTGATAACAACAACAAATGCTGGTTTTAAAATGTAAACAAACTCATTCGCGCCATTTCAGATACCTGTTTTTTTTCTTGTCCATTCATACGTTGCTGATACGATGCTTGCTGGGACATGTAGTCTCGTGAGGTGTTACTACATAGGATTAGGCGGAAAGCATTTCCATACTCACTACTACTCCCAGAATTCAATATTATTAAATACCATGCATAGTGTGCTCCCATTGGTTGAATTTGTGTTCAAACAGACATGTTACACTCCTAATATGGTGTTTCTACGATGGGACGCTTTATTTTCATGTTTTTTTATGCTAATGACATTCTAAAACCCAGCTGTATGCAGCAGTAGTAGTAAGGCATGCGCAGTGTGTAAAAAGACAACGGCGAAGATTCAAAGTTTTTGTTCGGTAAGTCCAATGTTATTTACCTTTTACATTATTTGCATTTAGAAATTAACGTAAATACTAATGTTTTACAGATATTACATTTAATTTCAGTCTGTCGCGTGCGAACTATATCAGCAAGGGGGTCATTGTAACAATGGGAGAGCATGGATGTGGAGCGTGGCGTGGTAGCTAGCTAACGTTAGCAGGCTAGCTAACAACAATAGTCAGATTGCTATTTGGCGCTCTCAGCGGGCGAACGTTTGAATTTAAAGGAAGGAAACGATATAAATGATTGTGCGTGTTAAATATTACAATTTAATTTAAAATTATAAAACAAGCCAGTGTCGCTCAATTCACTTTTTTGTGCCGCTTTTTTTTTATGACTTCGGCCGCTTTTTGTTTCTTCACTGAAAGGAGTTCTCCTTCCCCGCTTTTTGTTTCGGATTCCCCAAGTAACGTTAACTGAGAATCACTTTCCCGACGGGAACATATCAGTTTTAAACACAGATAAACGATCAACATTGCAATAAGAAAAGCATAGTTACTTTTCATTACCAGCGACCCACTGTTCTAATTTGTCGAGTATTTGTAGTAGCCATGTTTGCTAGCGATGGCGTCATTACATTACTAGCGGGGGTTGCCAGATGCTGCCATTCTATTTTGGTGGATTGCTTGCAAGCAACAATCATACAATGACAGTTTTGGCAATGTACCCTTGGTGTATTGTAATCTACTAAAGGGAATAGCTAGTTTGCAATAGTTGGCCAGATTTAGTTGTGTGAGTCTGTGCTCAAAAACCCATTCAACCAATTTCATCCTTTGCCAAAGGCTTTGGTTCCTGTCCCGCAAGCTTTGGTTAAAAATAGTCTACTCCAGTCAAGAAACAAAAAATGAGATGGGAGTCGCAGCCTATAACGTTACTTGTGTATGCATAATAACCGGGACGTCTAGCTAGATATAACACCTGTGGCTAAGTGATTGCCATTAGTCGGTATAGTAGCTTGCAAGATTGATAAAAGGTGTATCTAATTGCACAGAAGGAATGTTTTGTGTGTGT
This sequence comes from Coregonus clupeaformis, assembly GCF_020615455.1. Taxonomy (NCBI): domain Eukaryota; kingdom Metazoa; phylum Chordata; class Actinopteri; order Salmoniformes; family Salmonidae; genus Coregonus; species Coregonus clupeaformis. Next base: position 176,342 of record NW_025534395.1, on the reverse strand, counting down.
GCTGAGTATCGTTTTTTTTGTGTAGTTAAAATCGTCAATTAATATGAGAAAGCTTGTCTCAGGTGAAGTTATGACATCATAGATAGCTGAAATTGTAGAATAAGGCTTCTAAATGGAAATAACCCAATGTTTTGACCACATGTGGTGACCTGCCCCTTTCCACCAGGGGAAAGCATTACAACAGTAACATAACAGTGCTATTACTATTCTGCATTAAATGGATGCCATCCTTTTGTAATCTATTTGTTCTTTCTCTGTAGGTTTCCCATTGATCATCATGTTTGGTTTTCACAAGTCGAAAATATATCGCAGCCATGAAGGATGTTGCATTTGCAAGACCAAGTCCTCCAGTTCACGCTTTACTGACAGCAGCAGATATGAAGAAACCTTCAGGCTATGTTTTGGGTAAGCATTAAGTCTTAATGACATGATAACATTGCATTAATCAAATACTTCCTTTTTCGGGACGATTAAACCCTACGCACTTTTATTTCTGTATTGTATATTGTAATTCATGTTAATGCTGAGTTTGCACCAGTTTTTCCCCCCGGTGATTGTATGCAATAAAAGGTCAAACGAGTGATGGTCACCAGATTGAATTAGGAAGATGGCGTACCTTTATTATTAGGATGGCGTACCTTGTTTTTTTTGCTGTCTGAAGAACAGTGATGTTAACTTTGCACTGGTTCAGAATATGATTTAATATAGAAGTGTTTCCTCTGGAAAAATGTGTAGAAGTGGGGGGAAAGGTCACGGAGTGGGGGGAGAGCTCAGTTCTGGTGTCTTTTTAAAAGGACATTCTACTCCAAAATGAATTAAAATAAGTATGCTGACACCATCTAAAATATAATTTCCACACTCCAAAAATTAGCCCAATAACACATTGGTAAAATTATTTCAACATATTGGGCCATGTACAGTATATAGCGTATGCATGGTCCATATTATCACATGCATATTATCAGGTATGCTATTAGCAATACAAATTATCACTTTTAGCCCAACTAATGCAGCAAAGTGCAAATGCATAGGCTGAAGCATGGGGTTGCCTATCTGCATTTACCCTATTGGGCTAATCATTAGCCAGATCTCAAATGTGATCTTTTAACTAGTTATTATCATATTGATTAATTTTATGTCCCAAAAAACGTGCATAAACACTGAATATAATGTAGGCCTACCTGTTAGGGTAACTTAGGGTAACTCGCCAATGGGGGTAAAAAGCCCCCTGCCTGTACTTCTCACAGAAGCCACTTCATGTCACAATTTTCCCCCCAACACTTTCCCTGGTTTCAACTTCTCTTGCTCAACAAAAAATATGATCTGTCTCATCACAATTTAAGGCATTCCAAAGAAATTATTTTAAGGTACTAGGCGTTGTACCCCAAGTCACCCTACAATTGACCGGTGTTACATTTAGCCCCACTCTCCCCTATGCACTCACTGCAAATTGCAGAGCATAATGTGCTTCACCATGCTTCACCATGCTTCTGCTAAAAAATTGGGTAGTTCACGCATATTTAGGAGTTGAGAAATAAATAAAGTAGCAATGGAAAGTTGGAATTCCCCTCTTTTTAACAAAAGCCATTAAAACTGCTGTTTTTGCAATTGCAAGAATTGTGGTGCATTGACTGCTTGTCAGAATGCATGTTTCCCTCCCTATGGCACTTATAGCATGAATGCGCCACTAGAGGAATATTTATCTAGCATAGAACACAACAAGACGACTAGGTAAATAGATAAACTATTCTATTATGGGGTTGTTCGATTTTTCTATTAATTACTTGTTTTGTTTGCAGAGGAAAAGTACATGTGGAATGTTCTAGCATCTTCAAAAAAAATTTACATTTTTTTTTTTCAAATGCGCCTCATTAGAAATATTTTGTCATGTTCCATATTTTTTGGGTTGCGTGGCGGCAATGATTTTGCCGTGGGGCAGCACCACAGCAAAATCAGTGCAGCAGAAACACTGATATATAAGTTCATCTTCTGTCACTGTCTGTTATGTAAAGACGTTTACTGATTTGCTTGAGGTGTTGTTGTTTTATCATGTGCTTATGTGTGTTTTCATTTCCATGATTATTTATCAAGGTTGTCAGAGGATCGTGTGGGAGACATCTGCAATGCCTGTGTGCTGTTAGTAAAAAGATGGAAAAAACTGCCAAAAGGCTCTAAGAAGAACTGGAACCATGTATGCACCATATTTTATTTTATTTTAGTTCAATGAGGATTCACTGTGATTGTTCATGATATTGATGCTATGTGGAAGTTGAGTGATTGACATGTATTATATGACATTAGGTTGTGGATGCAAGAGCTGGGCCTGGCTTCAAGCTAACCAAACCCAAGAAGATGAAGAACAGTGATGGGAAGAAGAAAAGCAAGCTGAAGAGGCTTCACAAATTCAAAAGACAAAGTAGGTCACTTGTCTTGTTAAATCAACAAAATTATAGCATATAATAGCACACCTTCCAAATGTTTTAACCATTGAGTTTTACTGCATAAGTCTTTGTTTCACTTTAGTTGTTGCCATGATGTTGCCTCTAAAACATTTACCATGAGAGAATGCCACCAAAATGGTCCTGTTTGTCCTTTCAGACTCTGATGCCCACAGCACGACCTCAAGCATGTCTCCATCCCAGTCCCCCAGTTACGAGTCAGATGACGGCTCAGACGTGGAGTCCAAACAGAGGCGCCCCACTCCTTCTGTCTTTTCCTTCCTGGACCGTTCTTACTGGAAAAGGTATGTCAATGAAGTATATGAAATTGAAGTCTGTCTGGAAAATCTAAATTTATTTATTTTAGTACTGTAATTTATCTGGGACAATTCTGCAAAAAAATTGTTTGCTTTTTGGACAAACTATTGAATGGATACTTCATCATCTTCCCTGTAGGCAAAAGGTGTGCTGTGGGATTGTCTACAAAGGGCGTTTTGGTGAGGTGATGATTGACCCACGTCTCTTCAAGCCCTGCTGCAGCTCTAAGAAGCAGGAGACGTTGGTTCCCCCTTCCTGCCATTCACCCACCGCCTCTCCCGCTACCGGAGGCCCTGAAAGAGGACTGGTGATGGCTCTTGAGCACCCCCTTGGGGTGTCCATGGCACCCTACAAGTTGTCTCCAGTGGCAGACTACCCCCAAAACCATTCCCTATTAGTTCACTGTGCATTTAGACGGCTAAATGATTTTCCTATTTTTGCTTTGTTGTGTGTATTTTTTTATTTTATTATATAGAATTAATGTTCATATTTTTTTTAAAGAAAACTAAAAAGAACCAAAAAAAATTGTTTTGATAAAGGCATTAGTTGTACTATTTATAGGATGAGGAGGCAGAATTCTATTTGGCCTTGAAGGGCACACTATCCAGGTCTGATTTAATTTGGTTTGCAACATTTAAAGCTTATTTTCTGTGTTACGGTTACCAGCATTTGTATATATTATGTTCCTTTTGCCAGCATCAAGTCTGTTCTTTTTTTATTCTTTTTTTACAGCTGTCTAATTGGCAATGAAGTGTTCATGTGCTGATATGCAAGACTCTGCCAGCTAGATTTCTAAATCCAGCTTATTTGCATTGATGGAATGGACATTTTAAGTGTTTTCTTATACTTGTGTTCCCCTGACACTCAAGCAGAGGTATTAGATTTATAGCATCTTAATATATAAAGGGCTATGGGCTATGAGAGTTAGGGGTCTTCAGTGAGTTTACACAGTATGAATGGCCTTTTAAATGTATACATGCATGCGTTGTCTCACTCTTTCCCACACATTCATGGTTTGGCAAGCACTGAGTAGGATTGTACATTGTCAGATTTGTAAACACTCCGTATCATGAGCTTATCAATTGCTTTTCCAGCATTTTCATGCAAGTGAATCACATTAGATTGAGTTAACCCAAGCATGCAGAACTCATCTTTGCCTTGGAATGAAAACCAGCAATTATTTATTTGTCATTTGTATAGTCTTCCATGAAATGAAAATGCACATTTTATAACCATATGTTGAAGTGTTCTTGTATATACACTTGTGAGTGTTTTGTCCTTTTGGCCATGAGAACCATTTTAAATTACAGGATTGACAACTCTTTTTAAACCACTAAGTGTGTACAGATATGAAAATATTTAGATTGAGGCATTCTTTTATGGCATCACTTGCATTCATTGGCCAATAAGTGGCTAGCCTAATCCCCAAGTTTGTTACAACACTTCAGGAGGGTTGTGTTGGGTAAGGCACAATGCAGCAAAGATTTTGCAACCGAATAAGAAAATTAGCTTTCTGTTATTGGAAAACTTCTGGCAGTAACTCGTTTTGTGCCTGCTGAATACCACCCATATCTTTGTCCTAGAAGATGAGTTGAAGGCCACAGGATGAAGGCAAAAGCAATACTTACACTATTCATGTTCTGTGTTTGTTGGCATCTTGATATTCTGTTATTGAACATGTATTTTATGTTTTTTGTTTTGTTTTGTTCATCTACAGAAAGCAAATCAAAGCTGAGACTATGCAGACATTTTGAATGTGAGAAATGACCTAAATGTTAAAGGAGCAATGTTTGTAAGTCCATCTCCGCCTCTTATGTTATTACCAAATTGTTTTTCAGTGGTTTGTAAAAAAAAAGAAGCTATATTTCATATTTTTCATAATCATAATGGAACTTTGCCTCAAGGGACAACATAAGTTTCTGGTTAGTGGTCGGGTCAAACCAATAAGATGTGTACCTCTGTTAAATAATGCTCAGATTGCACCGTTTTGCAGTAAGTGGCAATAATTATTATCAGTTTGTTGTCAGACATGCAGACAGGTAGTCTGAGTGCCAGTCTGTTTGTTCCATCATGCCAACTTCTTACTCATTGTCATGCCAATGAGTTTGCAAGAGCACAAACAGATCTGGCACCTGGCTAGTAGACAGGGTATCCTGTTGTGCAATGTTATTTATTTGCTGTAACTGAACTTCCATCACAGCAGAATGGTTTGTGTCAATATACTGTATGACCTTGGTTTTCAAAACACTTACTTTTGTGTTGCAGGTTAGTTGAGTATTGAAAATATTTATGTGATTCTTAAATAATGTCATTAAAAGGAGAGATGCTGCTTCCTTTTATCAAGATGGAAATTCTAAACTGTTTTTGTATATAGGGAAATGCCTTTTTATTGGCGTTTGCATGGTACATTTGATCATATGAGGTGTGCCTTATATAAGAATGAACGTTCCTTTTACATTATGAAATTCAATCTGTCATTTAATATTTATTTATTTCAAATCCATTTGTAAAACTGATGCTGTTAATTGAACTGTTAGGACCTTCAAGTCATTTTCATTTTGTGCACTTTGGATTTTTTTCTTTTCTATATTGTATTTTGTATCTCAACAACTACATTAGTTCTGTCTTGTAATAAAACACAAAATATAATTTTTGCACCTGCGTGATCTCATTTCAACCGCTGGATGGTACTCAAACCTTAACACTTGTTTAGTCACGGTAGAGATTGGAGAGAGGGTTGGTTTAATTTAGAGCAATGAATAATGCATTTTATGATGAGTTGAACTTGACCGCCTTTTTCCACTAGTTCAGTATAACAGCTCACAACTACAGTATTTTAATTTCGTCACCAGTACTCTTAAGAAGTGACATATCTGAGAAATGCCAACCCACTTTGTGAAAGTACGCCTAGCGCCACACAGGGAGCAGTGCGCAGAAATCAATGATCATAGGTAGGCCTACGATTCTGTTGCCCAAACCTCTCATTTTCATTTGGATAATCGAATATTGAGCGGGTAGGGCGCCTTTGATGTTGAACACTCAAAGGCGCGTGAAGTAGCTTGCGTGAAGGCTTCTTCAATATAATGCCGCATTCACGTCATGCTAACCTAGGCGGAAGAGTCGGATCCCGAGTTTCCCATTTGGAAGGTACCAGAATCAACCAATAGGAAGCTCCACGCAAATAATTTACTTTCATTTTAACTCTGAGGTCCCGAGATTCCGACATTGCATGAACGCGGCATAAGTCCATGTTCCAATGTCGATTGCCTATTTAATCTCGCGTTCATCTCTTGTCGGAAACTCGGTAAATGTCAGACTCGCTTAAACTGCGTTCACATGCTAGTCGGAACTCGGAAATGTACGACTTGCTAACTCGTTGTATAAGGATGATCCCGAGTTTCCCACTTGGGAAGTAGTATCAGAATCAACCAATAGTAATCTCTAAGCAAATAACTTACGTTCATTTTAAATAACTTACGTTCATTTTAACTCGGAGGTTCCTAGTTCCGACTAGCACGTGAACACGGCATACTCGTTGTATAAAGATTATACCCTAGTTTCCCGCTTGAGAAGTATCGCATAATCAACCAATAGGAAGCTCTACGCAAAAAACTTACATTTATTTTAACTCGGAAATCCCGAGTTTCCGACATGACTTGAACGCTGCAAAAGCCTAGTTTAATCTGTTGTGAAATTATATTCAATTGGATACAGAGCCGCGCGCTTCGACGCAGCTGTGCTTGCGCTTATTTCAACAAAATGAGTTTTAGACAATAGACGGATTTCAAAGGATGGCACTTTGATCGCCGACAAAGACTCTACACAAGTCTGGAGCAGTCAAGTGTGAAATACAATGGGATAATTTATGGCCACCATTATTTCGAGGATTGGGCATTCAGGGTTGTCCGCTTTATTCAACAGGAGGATGAAAAATAACACAGAACAGGGCACAGTGCAGATGTGCGGAGTTAAACTTATTTTACAAAGTCAGGCTTTTAAGGAACATTTCGGGAACCACTCTTTTCGTCCAGCCAGAAGAGAGACACATTTCCTAGGCCTACTTAAAACACTATAGGCTATAGGTTTATGGTTATAAAATCAGTTATACAACCTTATCTAATATTCTCAATTGCTTCTGTTTTCAGTAGTCTCTCTCTCTCTCTCTCTCTCTCTCTAAATTCAATTCAAGGGATTTATTGGCATAGGAAACATTTTACATTCCCAAACCAAGTGTAATAGATAATATACCAAAGTGAAATAAACAATCAGAAATGAACAGTAAAATTTACACTCACAAAAGTTTACAAATAATAGAGAAAATAATAGAGACTATCTCTCTCTCTCGCGCTCACTCACACAGTCACTCACACACACACACACACACACACACACACACACACACACACACACACACACACACACTCCTTTCTCTTTCCAAAGCGACTCGTGAGGCCGATTGACAGGTTAGAATGAAAATGAGGCGGACACTTGGTCACGACTTCAGTGCAAACGCGTCCTTTTAAGGAGAGCTCTAAACTTGGATCATATCACCATGGGAGCTATTTGTATTGCAAGGGACTTTTGTTTGTTTTTGCTCTTGTTAAATACTCGCCAAAGCGCTGCTCTTCTAGAGAACCCAGGTACGTTTTCTGAGTTTCAAAGAGGCTGTTTTTACGCACGCTTTATAAGAGTGTTTGCGCTCATGTTGTTGTTGTTTTCAAAGGATGTATAATTTCCAACTACTTGGCAGACTTAATTTTGTTTTACATTATTATAGTTTGCCCACTCAGTATGGGCTTCAATTGTAGAAATTGGAACTTGATGAATCTCTTTTGTTAGTTTGCTTTTTTAATGAAGTCCTAAGAAGTTTTAATCTACCTACTAACTTGTTTTCTGATAAAAGGAATAACAAATGTACCAATGATAAGGAATGGGTCCTGACTTTTATTTTTTCTTCATTTGAACACTTGGGAATAATGGATCAGGGTCAATGGGATCAATGTTTTGTTAACTTTAGTACTCAGAACCTGGTGAATTAGACTTTTACCTATTTAACTGAAATTATTCAGTGTTGAATTGAATATCGGGGATTTAATGAGGAGCACATTCATCCCAGAATCCTAATGTACTTGACTAAAATACAGATTTTTGAGTTTCATAACGAAATGTTGTTCTGTTAACATTTTATGCCATAATGTGTATTTCAAATCCAGATCCATGCGCAGAAGGAAGTGATGATGGCTGTCACATTGATGCTATTTGTCAGAATACCCAAGCCTCTTACAAGTGCACGTGTAAAGCAGGCTTTAAAGGCGACGGTAAACATTGTGAAGGTAATTATCTCCTCTGTAATTCATTGTTCCTTTCATCACTCATGTTTGTATTCGGATCATATGAGACACATTTGAATTCTTTGGACTAAGAGCTCCATAGATTACCAATACAAGTTTCAATTACATTTGGATTATATATCATAAACCTTGGCATAATGCATGGATTTGTATTTAAATTATGTGGCCCGTCATTTGAAAGGACCCTTTTCCACTAAATGCTCAAATGGCAAACATTCATCAATATTGACTTGACTCCCTTTTCTTAGACATTGATGAATGCGATATCGAGTACAATGGTGGCTGTGTACACGAATGTAACAACATACCAGGCAATTATCGTTGCACTTGCCATGATGGATTCAATTTAGCGCACGAAGGACATAATTGTCTAGGTAAGAAACATTTCAAGCTATAAGGTAAACAACATTTGATGTATTGAGTGTCTGACAATCATTTAGCAGATGTAACTTTAGGCCTATACAGTGAATTAGGATGGCATTAAAAGTGTATGATATCAATAGGGAATTTGTTTATATTGTGCTAAGGCCATTGAACAATGTGTGACAGCCAGGTAAATAGAGATTTGATGTAATATTTCTTTATAGTTTTCATGAAGACTTAGCCTAGAAATTCATTAACATTCATCCAGTTATTTCATTGTTCTGAGAAGTCATGTCCTGGCTCTCCCTGCAGATGTGGATGAGTGTGTGTTCAACAATGGAGGGTGCCAGTATACATGTGTCAACACCATGGGAAGTTATGAGTGCCGCTGCAAAGAGGGCTTCTTCCTCAGTGACAACCAGCACACATGTATCCACCGCTCTGTGGGTGAGTACCCCTGGAATACCTGCCCTGTGATGGCTTACAACTCTCCTTCCCACCTTCAAATGTGTGTATGTGTGTGTATGTGTGTGTGTCTGTGTGTCTGTCTGTGTGTGCATGCGTGAGTGTGTGTGTGCACGCATGTCTGTTGTGTCTCGGTCCATCCATGTTTCTGTATGTTTGTGTCTCAGTCTATGTGTGTGTGTGTGCGTCCCTATGTGTGTGTGTATGTGTGTGTGTGTTAAGGTAGGCTACTAAGCCGTGTCAGGGGCACAGCAGAGAATTATGGAGCTAATTCTCGAATGTTCACATACAAGAGTGTGATTGACAGCACAATGAGGGATGACAGCTGTTAAGTCGGGTCCCCTCTCTGTGGCATTATCTAGAGCAGTCGGGTTCCAAAGGGCCCATGCTGTGGGAAAAAGAGCCCTGTGTCCCAGAGAACAAAACAAGTTAATAACTGCAACACTTGGGCTTTTGTGGCCTGTGTCTTACATTAGAATAAAGCTCCCTTTTATGTGTCGGTAGCTTCTTAGCCACAGGTGTTTTTTTATTCTCACTAAATGGAATGAAGAGATGCAAAAGCTTTTCACTACATTGGGTTTCCCTTGGAAAAGTTGCTAAATCCTACCAGCACATCCACTCAGCCGTTGCAGCATAAGTTTAAAGAAGCTGCTCTCTCTACGGTGACCTGGGAGAAGGCCAATGATGGTATTAGGTTAGAAGATAATAATATGATTCTGACTCCCATACGCACTGAGTGTACAAAACATTATGGACACCTGCTCTTTCCATGACATATACTGACCAGGTGAATCCAGGTGAAAGCTATGATCCCTTATTGATGTCACTTGTTAAATCCAGTTCAATCAGTGTAGATGAAGGGGAGGAGACAGGTTAAATGAAGGATTTTTAAGCCTTGAGACATTTTAGACATTGTGTATGTGTGCCATTCAGAGGGTGAATGGGCAAGACACAATATTTAAGCCGACTTGACACAACTGTGGGAAGCATTGGGGTCAACATGGGCCAGCATCCCTGTGGAACGCTTTCAATACCTTGTAGAGCCCATGCACCAACGAATTGAAGCTGTTCTGAGGGCAAAAGGGGGGTCCACTGCACATTTGATGGGTCCACTGCACTTGCATGTCAGCTGAATGCATCAGCCCTCTCTAGGAAGTGGTATTGTTGGTCCATGGGTTGTGGCAGATTTCTAGTCAGGGGGCTTCAATAATCTATCTTGAGACATCATTGATGTTGCGCAGTGTGAGTTGTTTTGCCTCTGTATTTCATTACGAAGTACTATATGTAACAACATGTGAATACAATGTTGTTAGTAGTGTAATTACAGTGTTATTACACAGGTATAGGAGCAACCTAATGTAAAGTGTTACCTCTCTTTCCCAGAGGGCCTTAGCTGTATGAATAAGGAGCATGGCTGTGCTCACATCTGCAAGGAGACACCCAAGGGAGGAGTGGCCTGCGAGTGCCGCCCAGGATTCGAGCTGGCCAGGAACCAAAGAGGCTGCATCTGTATGTGTGAAGTTTTGTGATTGAACGTATAGCCAGGTCAACCAAGAGTCTTGTTTAGATAACACATCAGTTGAACTTTGAAATTGACCCAAGTTTTGTGTCATTGGCATAGTGACCTGTAACCATGGTAACGGGGGCTGCCAGCACACCTGCGAGGACATGGAGCAGGGGCCCATCTGCAGGTGTCATGTGAGGTACACCCTGCACCCTGATGGCAGGTCCTGTGTAGGTAAGAGATGACCAACCACAAACCACATCCAGGCCTACTTACATACCTGGTACTTACCTGTAAGCATCTCTACGTATGGCAAACCAGTTTACTTAGTCAACATCGGTGAAATGGACTGAATCCTTCTAGATATTTCCATCTGTACACTTCTTCATTCTCCTCCTTTTTGTTACTCTCCCCACTGAAACGCACCTGTTTAAATGATCACATCTTGAGCCTGTGGATGAAATGGCAATCCTTTTGAGGAGCTTGCCAGCTCTCCTGATAGCCAGTGTGTATTTCTTCCATTTGCACACCGTGGATATGATAAGCATCAGCCATCAGATAGGAAGGAGACGTACAGTAGTATCTGTTCCTCCCGCGGCGCTGCTGTGTGTGTGGGGTCCTGGATTATCACTGAGTTATCTCCATCTCCATCTCACAGTTCCATCTCCTGTCTTATCTGCCACACGCATAGACAGCCACACTGCATGCCTTAGGTGTAAACATGCTACTTGTTACAGAGAGGAACACAGAAGAACATCCAGGGGAGGTAGACTACACTTATAGCGCGCCAAGGCGGGCACTGTGCAGTTCAGCTACTGTGCATCAGCAGACAGAACAGAACAGGAGGCAACTTAGTGCAAACCATTTTCTTAAATGTTGACTTATGTTTATTTTAGTTAGGCTAAAACACTGTGTATGTATCTATGTGTATTCTGTTGGTTAGGTTACTGACTGTTACTCACGTCACCCACTGTCTGTGTTACAGAGCGGGATGAGACAACTACTGAGAGCTCTGATCACAACGCCATGTCCTTCACTGAGGTTGACAAACGTGTCAAGCGCAGACTGCTAATGGGTAAATTTTTTATAATTGCACAATTTCCACTGTTATTACCCATTGTTACCTATACAGCCTAAAATAACAAAACCAAACAGACTCAGCTACTGACTGAGAGGATTCTGTCAGTTGGACTATTTGAATGACTAGTTACCATGGGTTACGCCGCCAGGAATCAGCCAGAGGTGTTTTTCAAAGGGGAGAAGAGCAAGGCCCAGTAAACTAAGGCATTCCACAGGCTTTAGAGCAAACTGTGAAATGACTATGGACCCTTACTTTCTCACCACCCAATTCCTCCCCTGAAAAATATGCTTTTGTGACAGTGTGGTACATTTCACATGTTTTCCTTCCGTTTAGGATGGGGATGGCGTTGGTTGCCCAATGTATAGCACTGTCAGTCATGGTGTGCTGAGTCAATGTTCACACCTAGTAAAACACTGTATTGACTGTATGTATGTGACTGGGTTGCTAGCTCAGTGTCTATGACTACTGCTGTTGTCTACTCAATGTCTGTTGGTAGGGTTAAAAACCAGACTTTGGCAATAGCACAATAACGACAGTACATGATGTATAGGCATTTTTATAACACTTTATTTAGTACAGTACACAACAGGAGCATGTTGACATTGAATCTATTCACGTTGGCCTTTCAGAGAACTGTGCCGTGAATAACGGGGGGTGTGACTCCACCTGTAAGGACACATCCACAGGCGTACGCTGCAGCTGCCCTGTGGGCTTCACTCTGCAGCCTGATGGGAAGACGTGCAAAGGTCAGACCAGCCGTCCACCAAGAACCTCAACTCCATCTCTATGGCCTGCCTCCAAAATGGCACCCTATTCCCTATTTAGTGCACTACTTTTGACCTGGGCCCATAGGGCTCTGGTCAAAAGTAATGCACTTATAGGAATAGGTGCCATTTTGGAGGCAGACCATCTTTATCTCCATCTCTTATTATTCAGGTCAATGTACTTTTATTTAACAAGCTTCACATCTCCCCTCCATAGGTATTTGGACAGTGAAGCTAACATTTTCATTTGGCTCTACACTCCAGTATTTTGGATTTGATCAAATGTTTCATATGAGGCTACAGTACAGAATGTCACCTTTTATTTTAGAGTATTTTCATACATATCTGTTTTACCGTTTAGAAATGAAAACACTTTATGTATCAAGTTCCCCCCTTGTGAAGAATTCATAAGTATTTGGACAAATTTACTTATAGTGTATAAAAGTAGTCAAAAGTTTAGTATTTGGTCCCATATTCCTTGCACGCAATGACTATATCAAGCTTTTGACTTTACAAACTCATTGGATGCATTTGCAGTTTATTTTGGTTGTGTTTTGGGTTATGTTTTGCCCAACAGGAACTGAATGGTTAAATGATGACTGGAGTAATTTTCTTTCTAAGTGAGTAGATAAGATGTTTCTGAATAATTCTAAATTAATCCTGATAATGCCATGATTAAGAAAGATCATGAAAGAATCATAAATAATGATGAGTGAGATCATTCTTTCTGCCTCTGTAACCTTCTCACTCATCATTATTCAAGAATCATCCAGAATCATCGTAGCGTCCACATGAATGTAGAAGTGTTCAGAAACGTATTCTATTCTTACTTACAATAAAAGTGACTCCAAAATGGCACAAGACATTATTCACCATTCAGTTCCTATTGGGCAAAACATACCCAAAACACAACCTAAACAAACCGCAATGCTTGATGTAGTTTTTGCTTGCAAGGATAATGGGACCAAGTGCTAACCTTTTGACAACTTTAATACACTAAAAGTGTTATACTTATGACTTCTTTAAATGGGGGGACTAGATACATAAAGTGCTTTCATTTCTAAACAGCAAAACAGAAATGTATCGGAATACCCTCAAATAAAAGCTGACATTATGTACAGTTTCATAAGTATAGAGACACATTTAAAAAAATTGCTTCACTGTCCAAATACATATGGAGGGGAGTGTATGTCTGTCTGAATAATAACTGTTTTATCATTTGCCTTTCACAGACATTAATGAGTGTGAGCTACACAACGGTGGTTGCGACCACTTCTGCAGGAACACCATCGGCAGCTTTGAGTGCAACTGCTGGAAGGGCTTCAAGCTGCTTACTGACGAGCACTCCTGCCAGGGTAGGCCTCTTCTCTTCACTCTCCTGCCCGTCTGCCCTACATCTGGGGAAGGGGCTGAGACAGCACACTATACTGGGCTGTTGTTCTGTGTAGGTGTGCTGGTGGAAGATAAGACAGAGGGTGGGAGGCTGAACGGTTTGCCAGTATCGACTTGCAGGATTCCTCTGAAGATCCTTAACATGTGCTAGTATAAAGCTTAACGTTTAGTACAAACTGATTTCTTCCCTCTGATACAACGCGTCATTAAGACGTTGCTGTCTCTATCATTAACTATCAAAAGACAATGCCACATTTCATCACGTGGTGATACCATGCTGTACCATGTAAAACCCCAATATCTACTACCTTAAATTGAAAAAGAATATCCCTCTGCTTTTGATTACAGATATAGACGAGTGTTATTTCGAAAGGACATGTGGTCACACGTGTGTGAACTCCCCTGGTGGTTTTGAGTGTGTTTGCAACAAAGGGTACACCCTGTATGGACTGGCCCACTGTGGAGGTAAGACTATAAGATGAATGCTTATGGGGCATTATACTTATGGTATGGGGAAAGGGCTTTGACACCATTCTGAATAGTTCATGTTGGTGTTTTCTATAAGACTCATGTGTATAGGGTATTATGCTTATGGTGAAAAAGCTTTGGTACCATCTATACCATTTCACACCATTCTGAATAGTTCATGTTGGTGTTTTTAGTAGTTTTTGCTGAAAAAAGGATGGATGCTTTATGAATGAAGTGAGGTGAGAGATGCTGCTAATAACATATGGATGTTTTCCCTGCTTTCTTCTCAGACATAAATGAGTGCAGTGTGAACAATGGAGGTTGTGAGCAGGGTTGTGAGAACACCATGGGTGGGTTTGAGTGCCACTGCCACCCTGGCGATAAGCTACACTGGAACAAAAAGGATTGTATCGGTAAGACAGTGCCCCTTCAGGCCTGGGGGGGCTCTAGAAGGTTTAGGGTGTGTGCCGTGCACGGTTTGGTGTGTGTGCTCCCTGAGTTGTCCTTTGGGGAGTGTTTGACATCAAATCAGTGGTTGTATCACATGTATGTTTTGAAACTTTTGGGGACTAAAAACAGGAGATACTTTGAGTTATTTTCTTCTCTTTCTCTTTACTGCTCTGTGTCTTTCTCTCTGGTCTTTTGTTTAAAACCTAGGACAAAAACAGAAAAAAGGCAATTGCTGTTGTTCCCATTGTCTTCTTGTCTCCTTGGATAGGTTTCACTCTGTTCCCACAACTTCTCACAACTTATATGTCTGTCTGTCTGTCTGTCTGTCTGTCTGTCTGTCTGTCTGTGTCTACCACGGTCCAAGTCTGCTCTTTACCTTTGAGTTTGTTATGGTTTCCATCTAGAGGCAGAGGGTTTCCCAGCAACAAAGCCCCCCTCTAAACCGACCTTGAACTGTAGCAGGCAGGAGGGAGGTGACCGCTGCTACCTGACCTGCCAGTCCCAGGTCCATATCACCAGTGGTGAGTTATCAGTTACTACTACTACTATCAGACTGCATCCCAAATGGAACCCTATTCCCTTTATAGTACACAACTTTTGACCAGGGCCCACAGGGCTCTGGTCAAGGGTAGTGCCCTATACAGGGAATAGGGTACCATTTGGGACACATATTTAGTTACTACTACTATCAGTCTGCAGAGCAGCGCAGCCTCATGTTCCGGCACGCCGTCTGTTTGCTTTTGGCAGCCAGGCCTTTTGTGGCTCTGCCTTTTGTCTGTGGTGGCCTGTCTCATGCCCCTGTGTGTGTTTACAGGGACGGAGGATTCTTATACAGTGACCTGTGGAATGTCTCTGCCCTGCTTGGCTGGAGCACAAAGGAATGGAAGTGGCTTGTATTGCTTGGGCAAGTACACACCATCACAGATCTGCATCAGCCTCTGTCACTTTAGCCTGACGTAAACAACCAGAAGCACAACATATAAAGGCAAAACAACTTCATACCAAATCAAGTCTTCAGTATTTGCATTTTGATTTATAGACATATGGAAGTCAAGGGATTTTTCCTTTTGATCAAAGGTTAACAATGTGCTATTATTTCCTTTGTACCATAGGACCAGAAATGTCAAGTGTCCTGCGAATTAAGACCACAGCCACTTTTAAGTCTGGCACAGGAAAGTGCAACTTGAAACGTAGTCAAGAGAGACTGAAGGAGAGCCTGAACGCAGCTCACTCAGGTACAGAGGTTTCTAACACAAGTCCAACAGCTCCTCATTCGTTAAAACAATGCAGATTAACCAGGCACTGCCTACATTTAATGCAACAAACTTGATAACAGGAACCAGACCTCGAGGCTGCTTAGATTAAAGTAAACTGAGAATGAGCCAAATATGAAAGAAATACATGGGGGTAAGTAGTGCGGTCTGAAATGTTTTGAATGTCTCAGCACTGCACATTGTCTGGCAGTGACAGGGGAAAATGTAATTAGCCATAGCATGCCTTTCAGTTGGGCCCTACCCAGCCATCAATCAAACTGACTTCCGATTGTTGGATTATTTTGTTTCACCAATGGGTTCCGGCATTGTGCCATCTCAAAGGACACAATTGGTTCAAATAAATTTTTCCCAGTCTCCTCTCTTTATCCCCTTGTCCAAAGGCAACAAAAAGAGCAGGGGGAAAAGAGTGCATGTTCAACCGGAAACACAGAGAAGTCACTGCTTTTTAAAGAATGATTAGAAACATCAGTACTTGAACACACAAAGGATATGATCTCCTTCAATTGAAGTGTTATGACATTGCAGTTAAGTTTTATCCTCACTCTACCTGCTACAGTTGGACAGTTATAGACAATATAGTTATTCAGTAACATGTGTGCTGTGTGTGTGTGTCTGTGTGCATACATGTGTGTGTTTGTCTCTGTGCATGCATGTGTGTGTGCGTGTCCATGTCCTGTGTGGCTGGCCGTGTCCACAGACAGCAGGTCCCCCTTCACGGAGAACGTCCAGTTCAGCTATGTGCGCTTGCGCTGCAGCTCGTCTGGCCACCGGATGCGGAGCCGCCACGGCAGGAAGGCGGGTTACGAGGAGGAGGTCTCCTCCATCACGGCTGAGTTTGAGTTGGATGTGAACCTAGAGGAGGTAACAGGTTGGTCTCTCTGCCCTGCCCTGCTGTAACCCCAGTCCTCTGGCTGACACTCTGCTTTCTGTTTCTCTCTCTGCTCTTGCTTTTCGTCACTAAACAAGCCAAACATGTTAAAGTATCTCCTGTTTTGACGTGGCGTTTTGAGGTGGTGGGATCTTTGGGGAAGGTGTAGTTTTGGAGGTTTCCTTTGTATACTGAGGGAGCAAGTGGTTGATCAATTTGCCTGGTGTCTGTGTGTTGGAATTGATATTTTAGTACCGGTATGTGTGTGTGGTTTTGTTTGCGTGTGTATTGTGGTCTCATTGCGTTGCGAGGACCGTTTTGGTATCTGGTGTTTCTCTCAGCAGAGAACTGTGACCTAGGCTGTGTGCGTCGACGCTCAGAGAAGAGGCTGAGGAAGACCATCCGTACCCTGAGGAAGTCCATCCACCGGGAGCAGTTCCACCTACACTTCGCTGGCTCTAACTACGAGCTGGCCAAGAGGCTGGCCCGGCCGGTGGACCTGCCGGAACACTGTGGGAAAGGACAGGTGCTGGTGGACAGGAAGTGTGGTGAGTGAGCATCTTGAGTGTTCTGAGTATCATAATATATAGGTATAAGTGTATCTATAAGATGAGTATCATGTTGAACATCTACCTGTATCTGTTTCTGCCTGTATCTGAGCCACCACTGGGGCCTAGCACAGGCCAGAGCCTAGCCCTGGCTCCCACACAGAGTAGCTCAAAGTCATGTCTTAAGAGTCATTGAAATTGGCCATGCCAGCGAGATATATTTAGACAAGTTGGTTTAATGATTGGATTTGGAGCAGGTGTTGGCCAGATGACTGCCATATTTGGGTGCAGATATGCTGTAATGAGCTGGTATGGGGAGCGCTTGCTCGGCTCGCACGGAGAACAGAGAGGCTGTTGTTGGCTTGCTCGCAGGGTGAGGAGATCTTCCAGCATCTCCCTGGGATAAAGTGCAACAGAAGGTGTGATGGCTGCCGCTAGCTTTTGCTGTTGTTGCCGCTGGTCCTATTTAGTTTTACAGCCATAATGGAGGAAAAGTCCATTAGCTTTAATGGCACCCTGTCAACATCAGCGGTGGAAAGGAGGCTGGCATGTGTTTTCTCTGGCAGAGGGGAGGGGAGCAGAGAGCTGCGTGCCCCCAGTTCAGGGCCTCACAGTAAGCATAGTAAGCCCACTGCCTGCTGCTGCGCTCTGCTTGTCTGTCTCAATGTGGTCAGTAGAAGAGGGTCAGTTTTCTGTCCACCGTTAACTCTGTAATGATTGGTCTTCTACCTCTAGAGCCCCTGTCTGAACCTGATCCAAGCCATCTATTTAAGAGATCTGAAGACTATTGTAGACCGACCTCTCAAAGCTGTTCTAGCCTGCCTCTGTCTTGATCCAGAGCTCTCCTCTCTTACTCCCCGCCCTTATTGAGGTTGAGTGGGTGAGGATGGAGGGGGTTGAGTGGGGGAAGGATGGTGTTTGATCCATTCTGGTTCTTAGAGCTTTTTAAGAATAAAGACTGCCCATAGCTGGTTAAATATATTGATTTTCACACAAGAGGGTAAAATCATGAAACTTAATCATCTTTGGCGGAAATAGTCTAATTGTTTTACAAACCAAGCATCTCTTAATCTAATTTAAAATAAATGTAATCCTTAATCCAAGGTATCCCCAGCAAAGCGGACTCTCGCTGGTGTCTGTTTCTTTCTGCCTCCAAATAACAGGAGACTAACATGTTGTGCTGGATTCAAATTACCCTTAGCTGTTGTTTTTGCTTTGTAGCTTGTTGTTTTTGTGTTTTATATGAGCTACTTACCTCATAAGTAAGTCGTAAGTCTTAAAACTAAAAGAACCCAGAAGAGTAAAGTTGCCAATGTGTAGGCAGTGGTGTAGACATGTAATTTGGAAGGGGGGCTGAATGGAAGCCGTAACCCCCTGCTCTATAAAGGAGCTATATTTTTCCCTCCACCCCTGGCTTAGCTCACTGAGTGCAGTTTAAACCTTTCAGTTTGCCCACTCCATTGTAAATACCATTGGGGCTCGTTCTCACTGATTCAGTGGGAAGATAAATCCTCCACAACAACATGGCCTCAGCCTCAGTAGTACTGAGAGAAAAGCAATGCCTTCTTATTCCTCACTCTTCAAATATCTAGCACTCTTTCTTTCAAACCAAATTGCGAACGTTATGAATTCATGATATAGTACACGGCAGTATTCCAATTAACCAACCGGTGAAATATCCCATATGTGTGATCAGAGTTTTTTTCATTCTAAATAATTCATGATTGATCAACAACAGCATTCATTTCCTTATGCCTCAACCCAGTATAAGAATCAGCTGTATGTTGGATTTTAGTTTCAGACCACTTAATGAGGCAGAATGACTGTATTACTATGAAAAACAACAATAGCCAACAGCAAAACGTGCCAGTGTGTAGTGTCTGAAACCTTGTGTACGAATATTCTCCTGATCTCTTTTACGTACAATTGTGCATGTTCGTTTTAACATGGGAGATGATTAGGAAGTGCTGTGAGTTTGAGTGCTATATCCCCCCTCAGTCAGGGCCACTCTGCATGACCCCAGCCACTAAACTGCTGCGGAGAATTGACTTCAGCGACACCATGGGAATTAATTAGCATCAGCTGTTTGGGCCTCTGCTTGATAGGCGCAAGAAGTGACTGGGGTAGGCAGAATGGGGGGATTCAAAACCCTGACCCCTTTTATTGGGTTCAGCTCCTTACCATTGTGACACCATAGTGTTTGCCTATGTCATCAAATACTTGAATAGAGGTGAAAGGTCTTTTAAACCTCTTTGGGGCCATCAATTCGAGGACTCTATAGAATTGCCTCTGCATTTGAAAGGCTTCAAGGTTTTTCCCTCTCTCTCTCTTCTCTTCTCTCGCTCTCTCCATCATATAAAAGCTGGTGGAGACAATGCGACGGTGGCTCCTCATGGTCATTCAGGATAGACAAAAGGCAGAAAAAATGAACTGCTCTTGAGAGAATTACATTTTCTTTCTTTTAAGGAAAATCAAGTTGCTGAGGCACATATAATGGATGTGCGTTAAAGCCTTTGTGTGTTCCTCATTAACTCATTATGGCTGGTTCTCTCCTGAAAAGCTCTTCTTACTTAGATTTTCCTGAAGGATATTTTTAATGAAAAGCAAAAATGATTTCACTTCACTACTCTCTGTTCGGAGAGATGATTAGATATCATTTCCCCCTTTAAGAAGTTCTTGACATCACCAGACACACACAATAATTCAAACATGAATTAGAGACGTTGTTCTACAAAGTAAAACATGAAAAGGGGGGGAAATTAAAGCTGATGGTGTGCATCCCTATAATCAGGCTTTGCACGCTCTTGTGAGATAAGAGACAAACACTCCTTTTGACTGGCTCTGTGTGTGCTTTGGTAAAGGTGAGGGTGCTTAGGATGGTATGTAGAGTTCTTTCCCCAATGCACACCGGTGTTATGTGAAGTGTAAGAACTTGTTTGATGTGGGACACAAAGGCATCTGGGGAGCAGCTCAGTGCTCTTATGTCTGAATTTTTGCATAGCTCCATCAGGTCGATTTGCAATGCCTTTTTAACAGCTTAACACTGGGCCTCTTGTGGTAGGCTTGAATGCCAGTGTGTGTATGTGTGTGTGTGTGTATGTGTGTGTGTGTGTGTGTGTGTGTGTGTGTGTGTGTGTGTGTGTGTGTGTGTGTGTAACATCCCTCTTATCTAGCCCTTCTGCCTCATTCCTCTACCTTTTGCTAGTGAGCTGCACTGTTGGAACGTACTATGACAGGGATCAGGGAAGGTGTGTTCTGTGTCCAGCTGGAATGTACCAAGATGAAGCGGGGCAGACGTCTTGCGAGGTCTGCCCAGGGCCAGAGGTGAGAGGAAGCCCCAGGTCGGTTGGGGCGCGGAATATCTCTGAGTGTGGAGGTAAGGCTCAAGAGTTGAGGATATGAGTAATCATGTATCTCCTAACTGTGTACAAGACAGGAGACGTGAGTCACCTTGGATACTTACTTACTCAACCATCATAATCATAAAGATAACTGCAGCAAAATACACTGAACTCCATCAAAGACCCTGGAATAGCTTTCCCTCATGGTTTGATCTTTTTAAAAAGTGATCTTTAAACTAGTCTCCCAGTCAGAATCACATCCTGTTATGAGTATATATGAAATACACAGGAAGGAGCAATACCCTGATAAAAAATCTCCCCGCAGGCAGATGTTGTGCTTTGTATAAAGCCGTGTAAGCCTCAGAACGTTCAAGCCCTGTTTGAATTAAACAGCCACACCCGGCCCCTGCCCACTCCTGAATAAAGAGAAGAAGGATCCACCATGTTTTCACCTCCCCAAACACTGTTATCACAGCCAGTTTGTGGCTAAGCCACAGATCCCATCTCCTGCTTTCCCCACCAATAGACTAAACAAAAAAGAGCTATGGGGAGAGACAGTTTGTTAAAGTCAGTCAGGAGATATGAGAGAGGTTGTTCCCTGGTAGATAATGGCCTTGCATTACATCACTCCACTGACATCTGCTCTCCTGGCCTTTGTCTTATTGTGGTAGAGTGCTCTTTCTTTAAGTCGCTCTGGATAAGAACGTCTGTCTGCTAAATGACCACATGTACGATGGGAATGTTGCTTTGAGCAGACTGAGTGGTACAAGTATCCCTCTGACCAGTCCAGTGTTGTTATGTTCCCAGGTCAATGTCCCCCTGGTCAGTTCTCCCATGATGGCTTCATCCCTTGCCTGCCCTGTCCCCTGGGTACCTACCAGCCAGAGGTGGGGCGCACTTCCTGTTTCCACTGTGGAGGAAACCTGGTCACCAAACACAATGGTGCCGTGTCCTTCCAGGAGTGTGAGACCAAAGGTGAGCGGTCAGCTTATCCATCCCATTTAGTTATGCATGTAAAGTCTGGGTGTACGTCCCCAAATGACACCCTATTCCCTACATAGTTCATTACTTTTGACCAGAACCCTATGGATCCTGGTCAAAAGTAGTGTCTTTAAGGGAATTCCCCTGCAGTTTCTGTTTTATGGAAATATACTACATTGGTTTATGTTGGTGTATGTTGGTGTTTGAGAGGTGCTAAACCGTGGTATCACTCCATTCTGCTCCTGTAGTCCAGTGTTCACCGGGACATTACTACAACACCAGCACACACCGCTGTATCCGTTGTCCCATGGGGACGTATCAGGTGGAGTTTGGTCAGAATTACTGCATCTCCTGCCCAGGAAATACCACCACCGACTTTGACGGCTCCACCAACATCATGCAGTGCAAAAGTATGTATGTTCAGACAAGAGAAGTATGTGTGTGTGTACATTTGTGTGTTCATGGCTTCACACTTTAAATGTATTTAATGGCTACACATAGAGTAAACTAAAACTACATGCAGGTTTCTCTACTACTGTACTGTGCTCAAATCAATATTGTTCCTGTCCTGCTTTGGGATGCTACTGTAGATAATTAGCGTCGCAGCACCAAGGCAGCGTAAAATATTTGACACTATCCTGTCACCTCACAGACAGACACTGTGGGGGAGAGCTGGGAGATTTCACTGGCTACATAGAGTCCCCCAACTACCCAGGGAACTACCCAGCCAACATCGAGTGCACCTGGACCATCAACCCACCACCCAAGCGCAGAATCCTCATCGTGGTCCCAGAGATTTTCCTCCCCATCGAGGATGAGTGTGGAGACTACCTGGTCATGAGGAAGAGCTGTGAGTGTTTGTGTTTTTGTTTATGTGCGTGCGTGCATGCATGCGTCTGTCTGTCTGTCGGTCTGTGTGTGTTTGTGTGTGTGTGTGTCGTGTTGGAGGTTAGGGCTTGTTAGGTGACTGGGTGTTATCAGGGTGCTACAGTATTAATGTGATTTCACTGCAGGTGACTAGATGTTGGTGATGAATGTCTTTAGAATTATAAGAGGGTGGCAGTGTTGGTAGGAGGTTCTGCATAATAGGATAGCACCTCTCAGAGATCATGGGGTACTATAGGCTTCTAATAGACCATTAGATCCTGCCACATTCAGAGTAATGAATGGTGCTAGTGTTTGATTTGTCATAATGTGCCCATTTCCTCAATTCACAGCTCTCTCCAACTCTGTGACGACCTATGAGACCTGCCAGACCTATGAGCGGCCTATTGCCTTCACCTCCCGCTCCAAGAGGCTGTGGATACAGTTCAAATCGAATGAAGGGAACAGTGGGAAGGGCTTCCAAGTCCCTTATGTGACCTACGATGGTAAGAGACATCCTTATTGGTGGAAATATTGACATGTTGCTTTAAATTACACATGCTTAAATACAACAATGGATCAAGTGTCTGTGAAATGTAATTTTATTTGGAATTTTAAGTCTGGATAGGTCTACGTAATGCCACAAATGTATCACCTACTTCCAATTGCACAAATAATATAGAAATATACTCTTGGGTATGTTTATATATGATATATGTTTCAGAGGACTACCAGGAACTCATCGAAGATATAGTCAGAGATGGAAGATTATATGCCTCTGAAAATCACCAAGAAATTCTCAAGGTAAAGATTTCATGTATTTCCTGTGGGAAAAAGCTTTTGTCTGCCATATACTACCCTCTTCTGGACACAATAAGAAATTCAGGATGCAAACTTCACTTGAGCGCCATCGTAAAAATGTCAGATGGCTCGGTCTCAGATTGAATTCTAATCTGTACTAATCTTCTCAGGACAAGAAGCTTATGAAGGCACTGTTTGATGTATTGGCCCACCCACAGAACTTCTTCAACTACACAGCACAGGAGTCAAGAGAAATGTTCCCCAAATCCTTCATCCGATTTCTACGTTCTAAGGTTTTAAGATTCCTTCGCCCTTAAGAAGGCACTATCATCAAGTTACTTTGTGGATATCTCAGAAAATGCATATACCAGTTACTCCCTGCAGCTGTTACGTAATTCACTGACAAATAGAAAAGTGTCCTTTAGTTATCCTGTCTGTACAGAGACTGACTGAGGCTAGAGTTGACTAAGAGAGATGGACTCGGACACTTTCCTCAAATGGACTTCAATTGGACGTTCTGGGAATGGGTGGGTACTGGACTGTCATGGCGCAGACAAGTGGCAGCTCCTGCAATCACATCTGGTCTACATTCTAGAGCTAAATGTTTTGTACTTCGATACCACATCTATCTCTGATACTTCCATACACTCCTGTGTGAGCACTGCAACGTTTAGACAGACTGTCAATTCCTTTTCAACTTTCAGTCTCAGGAATAAAGCTTGAAGTGGTAAACTGATTTGATTAAATTAATGAATGCTTCGATTTGCATACTGGTGTAACAACAACATCTTGAAAATAATTATGGTAAACGGAACTTTCACCAATAGCATAGAAAGCGGATGAGACAAGACTCTTGATCATGTATAAAAAGTTAACTGAGGTTTATGCTAAATGTCAACCACATAGATAGTGTATATTTATAACATTAAATTCTATTTCACATTTAGATCAGAATTGTTGACAGAAATATGCCTGAATATGAATAAAGAATACAGCACAAATGTGACCTTATGGTGGGAACTTTAAAGCACTACAAGGAATGTAGTGATACCACAAAAGCAATTATCCTTATGAATGTTTTGTATATTGTGTAAAAAGTATTAGATGAAAATGTTAACGTATTGTAGTTAACTGCATTCCTGACACTTGCGCAGTATCGACACATCCCCTCACAACCTGTATTTTTGCTGCCTCAAATTAATGTTATCGTTTTCCGCTGTCCTGAAAACATGGTTTTACTTTAAGAATTGCTAGACAGTGAATACACCATGCTACTGTGTTTTGAGTGAACAACAAATGCCCATGAATCAAGACTAGCTCTTCACTATGATCATTCAAACAGCTACCAAAGACTACTTCTCACTACTCATAGAAGTGAGATTATTGAGTGGTGTGACTAGAAATGTAGAGCAATATGAGGTGGAGCAAGTGAGATTATACATTCCAGATATGGAATGAGAGGTTTGTATTCACTTATGACTTAGCAAAGAAATGTATGTCTATATTTTTATGTTTGTACATATAACATGTTGTAAATAAAGCAAATAAACATAATATTGTGCTTTTGCTTGACTTATTTTACTTTCTGATATGCTATTTTCAATATAAGCAACAACATTGTCAAAATCAAAATAATACATTAATGATGTAGTTTTTTATATAGGTTCTATAACATTAGTTATTGTGTTATATTAGTTATAATTGTTTTTATTTATGTATCTTGAATTAAACAAAACTATTGCCTGCCACACTGTCACCTATTGTAATTCCTAAAGATTCACATTCATTATATTTTCTGCACTGTATCAGAGACACTGTAAGAAAACAGAAGGGTTATCCGGCGTCCTTGGGACGACCCTACCCTAAACCCTAGATTTACCCTAGTCTCGCTTTGCCATACCTCCAAAATCACGTCGTTGTCATGGGAAGCCTGGGGCCTGTTGCACAAAAGTAGAATTAAGACATCCGGGATAAATGACTCAGCTGAGCTCAATGAAGCCAAAACATGTGCGTCCAGGCTTAATTGGTTGCACAAAGACCAAGCCAGGATGAGCAGACACGGATTCATTAAGCCAGGTGAAACCAATCCTGGATAGGTGCGCGCTCACGGCTCACTCAAATAGACCCCGCCACAGATCACAGATTAACTGATTTACCATGGCAACTAGAGCCGCGTACTTTTCCCCGTCGGAAGCACAAATCCTCATGGAGGCATACGAGGAGGTAAAATATATAATTAAGAAGAAAGGCAACACCGCCACAGTGATAAAGCAAAGAGAAAAAGCGTGGCAAAGTATTGCAGACCGCCTGAATGCGTAAGTAGTGCACAATTACACACTCACCGCTCCGCTGAAACATCACAATTACAATTCAAATATTTAATTCACATCTCCAAAAATGCAGTTGTACTGTAATTATGAAACGGTTAAATTTTTAATTGAAATGCACAGCAGATATGAGTGAAATTGTGTAAAGTAACTCCATCACACTGTATAAAGCTATGATAAATTTTTTGATATTTTTACTGAAAACAAGACAAAAATACCAAGTAATTTTTTGCAGTGTGACTCCATTAAATGTGTGTGTGTGTGTGTGTGTGTGTGTGTGTGTGTGTGTGTGTAGATTAAACATGAACGGGCCAAAACGGACATGGCAGCAGGTCAAAATCAAATACAAGAACATTCTGCAGAATGGTATGGTCCCTGACTAATATTTAACAAAGCACAAGCATATATTGTACCCAGAAGGTGCCTGCTCACACATTGTCTGTACTGTTTTAGCAGTGAAAAGAATACCCACAGACAAGGCACGGGTGGTGGGTCACCAAAGGCTGACCTTACCCCAGCAGAGGACATGGCCTTGGAGCTAAACAAAGGCAGGCCCGTCTTAGAGGGGATCCCTGGGGGAAAGAGACGAGCATAGGTTCCTCCCAAGATGCCACCCGCTTCATTCAAGGTATGTCCTTCCATCTCTACATGGGATACAACCACATTCATATTGAATCAATTTGGACTGTCTGACTTTGGTTTACCTATTGCCTTGCAGTGTCTGGCAGCACTGTGTTCCTGTTAGAGCCACCAGCACAAGCACCAGACGATGCTGATCCAGTGAGTACTCCATCAAAGGCATACTGTAGGCCTGGCATGTCTTGTCTACTAGCTTCAATATGAATCCGATTAAATGTGATAGGGTGAAGGCCCCAGTGCAGCAGCAACAGCACATGATGGAGACGATGATGAGGAGGAGACCATCTCTCTGGATTCCAGAAGGCATGAGGTATCATGTTAAGACTGTGAAAGTACTATTTACTCTACAATGGTGAGGAGTCCTCATCAAAATCAAAAATCTAATTTCTTTTACAGGACCCAGATGCTATACAGTGGGAAAACCAGCCTGGCAACATAGTGCGTATTAATAAAAGGACACCACATCCTGCCAAATTCCAGCTGCGCTAATTGTATTGTGTTCACAGAGCTCACAAGCTATCAGAAAGTTGTATGGCAACCACCTCCGGCGCCAAATAGAACTGGCAGACATAGACATTCAGTACAAGAAGAAAAAGATGGAAAATCTTGCACTGGAGTCCGAAATAAAAAAGAGGACAATTAGGAAACTGGACCTTGAAATAAAAAAACTTGAGAGGGAGGTGAGATATGCCTTCAATGTACACTGTATGCTAACTGTAACACAAATGTATTAATCATTATTTTTTCTTTCCTCCCCCAGCTCCAAGAAGATGACACAGCTCAAAATAAAAATTAGGTATATTCTCGTAAAGTCAAGTGAGCCATGACATATGAGCTCTTATTGTGAGCACACAGGACGGTGGCATCTTTCTAAGGTTTTTTTTATTTTCCCAGCAATCAGTACAACCAAGTCATCGTTATAAGGCATCGCCCTCTTTTGCCCACCCCCCCAGCACCAGGTGTGGCCACTAGCCTATATGAAGGCCCAAAATTGTGTGTTCCTTTCTGCTCTGACAATGGCATGCCCATTCGTGCGAGATGTGGTGGATGAAGAAGCACTTGTGCTGAGGAGAGCCTTCAGGCGAGAAAGGGTCTTCAGGGACCGGTTGGACCCACTGGCCTTCCCTGATGACCATCTATATGAAAGATACAGGTTTTCTGCAGATGGCATCAGGTATCTATGCAGACTACTGGGTCCCAGGATTAAGCACCGCACTGCACGGAGCCATGCACTGAGTGTGGAGCAAATGGTTTGTGTGGCCTTGCGCTTTTTTGCTAGTGGAGCCTTCCTGTACTCAGTGGGGGATGCAGAACAGCTGAACAAGGCCACAATTTGCCGCACAATAAGGAGTGTGTGTCTGGCTATCAAAGCATTAGCAGATGTCTTCATCTCCTTCCCTGGCCACAGAAGACTCTGTGACATCAAAGAGGAGTTCTATAGGATTGCAGGTAAGAGGATCTACAAATTACAGGACAACTGTTAACACATAGTAGGATACTCATTACTTTGTGTGACAGGTTTCCCCCAATGTCATTGGTGCAGTGGACTGCACACACATAAGGATAAAAGCCCCCTCAGGTGCCCATGAGGCCGATTTTGTGAATAGGAAATCCTTTCACAGCATTAATGTTCAGGTGAACATAACTTTTTGATATTGTCCATTGACGAACACTCTGCATTGCCAGTGATGTGCATTGATTGGTGTAATATTCCTCATCTTATGATTTCAGATGGTCTGCAATGCTGACTGTGTGATCAGCAATGTTGTGGCAAAATGGCCTGGCTCAGTCCATGACTCCAGAATCTTTCGGGCCTCTGAAATCTATCAGTGCCTATCACAAGGTAAGCCACACAACCCCTATTTATAACCATCATGGCTGTGTCAAGAATATCACTGTGTTTATGAGGTAGTAATGATGAGATTTTGTGTTGACAGGTGAATTCTCTGGTGTGTTGCTGGGAGACAGGGGGTATGGCTGCCAGCCTTTTCTCCTGACACCTTTCACAGACCCCCAGGAAGCACAGCAGGCCTACAACCATGCCCATGCCAGGACCAGGGCCAGAGTTGAAATGACCTTTGGCCTCCTGAAGGCACGCTTTCACTGCCTTCACAAATTAAGGGTCAGCCCTGTTAGGGCATGTGATATTACTGTGGCTTGTGCTGTCCTCCACAATGTGGCCTGCCTGAGGAAGGAGAGGGCCCCCAGAGTGCCACCAGCCATGGACTGGGACAATCCGGCAATCTTCCCTGATGACGACAGTGGTCGGCTGCTGAGGGACCAATATGTGTTGAATTATTTTAGTTAGTATGTGTGCTTTCAATTTTGGTTAAATATATCTACGGTGGCAGAGGAATTTGGGTTTTTTTGGGTTCGTTTTTTTACGAATTTGGCCTCTTATGATGTTTGTGCGGTATACTGTGTAATACAAGGCTGCAGGGAGGCTACTGCATCCATTCATTTGTCTGTTCAGTTGATGTGTATGGATTTGTCCTGCATTTATTTTAGTGTGCAGACATGCAGGGTGTGTTATATACAGACCTTTGAATGTGTATGTATCATTTTGTATAATATGCTTGGATTCTGTGCTTTCCATCTTGTAGAGTCACTGTGACTTCAGTTTCAAAGGAGCTGATGGTTTACCTGCTTTGTTTTGTCCTTATTCAATAAAGGAACATAATGTTACACATTGTGTTTTTATATTCATATGGAATGTGTATTTGTTTATATGACAGAGTACTAGGGCCACACTGAAGAAAAAAGGATAAAGTCATAAATTTATGAGGCTGGTTCTTTCTGCAGAAAAGCTACATATTGTTTTTACAGTTTTGATACTTATGACAATGTGATACTTAATATTCTGGCACATCAGCATGTCTTTGTTTATGAAACCATACTGAAGTACAATTTCACGAAATGCCCCACATCTGTCATTTTAACAACTGTCCTCCTTTAAAACAACTGGTTACAATATTATGACTTGTGTTTTTTTTCCCTCTGTGGCCCTAATATTCTATCATTTTATATATAGCCTTATAGTCTATGGGAAACTGTAAATTATCTAATGATAGCAACATCATCTAAAAATCATTTTTTATCCAAAATCATTGAAATTAATGATCACAAACGTTTAAATAATGACAGTGGGTCTAGTTATATGTGATAACAATGTATAGTGAGCAGTGAAATAACTATTGGTTTCCATTTGTGGTGACTGCTGACTGACATTAGGGATGAGATTAAATAGATCCTGGAATTTAGCCTGGTCTGGAGCAGGCTAGCTCCACAGAATAAATCTCCATGGTAATTTATACCATAACATATCCTCCTGCCCCCTATCCATCTTTAGTGCAACCGGATTACGGATCAATTGAGCCAGGATCACCAAGATATCCTGGCTTAATCCCTTATCCTAGTTTTGTGCAACAGGCCCCTGGTTCGCGACGAGGCTACCCTAACCATAACATTTACTTAACCCTAACCTTAACCAAAGATTTGTATACCTAACCCAAGACCACAGCCTGTCGTTTCCAATGGGAACAAATTAGTCATAGTGGGGAGAACAAGCAAGGAGTTGGGCATAGCCAAGCACGAGCTAGCGAGATCCTATTGGCTTCTGCATATTTCCGTTAGGGAACGCAAGTGCGCGTGTGCAACAACTCAATTCGCCTTTGCACTCCTTCTAAACAATGCGATTTCTTACAACTTTGGCAAAGGGTAAAGTCTGCAAAACTTAGTCTACTCTGTTCATAACAGATTTTTAGTTTGGGAACAGAAAACTGTATTGAGATAAAATATTTAATCGATGAGAAAATGTGCAGAATCTCGGACAAAATCCACCTCCTTCCATCTTCTCCCACTGCCGGCCACTGGGCTTCCTCTCGCTACCATATTTGGTAGTGAGCGGAAACGCCAAGCGGATGCTTCACATTTATACATCCGGTGAAATATCTGTCTCATTGTTCTATCTGTGCCTTAATCAATTAACATTTCAATTTTATAAAGAGAAATAGTAATGGCGTCTTTTTGTAGGCACTAACTCCGCCATGGTTCGTGGTAGTGTTTCTGGATAAACGCCGAAAAATAAGGTCTGTGGTAAACACAGATTTAGGAGATTTTATACGTTTTGTTCTATGAGATAATCTAAGGGGGGTAGGCACGTCCCAACCATTCCGGATAGCAAGGACCCTCAAAGAAAGGCCATCATTGCTATCTTTTTTAGTTCCGACAAGCTGTTTACCCGGGGAATACTATTTACACGCACAGGAAGTGATGTCATGCAGTTGTCAGCTGATCGGTGGGAGGAAATGTTTGATGCTAGCAGGTGCTAGCAGAAGGATTGTTGTCAGTTGAAAAAAAACAACCTTTTATTTGATTTCAGGATCTCGTTTCTCCTTTTTCTTAGTAGGCTGTATTCTGGGACTTCAACATAGAAAAAGTATGTCGGGCGTCGCCTTCAAACTGCTCTCTCTTCTTGTTGGTTTGTTATTTATATCAACACAGACGACGGATGCTAAGGTAGGCTCTGTTGTTCAAGACTGTCATCTGCTTTATAGCTAAGTGCCCTTTCGTCTATTGTAATTTAATCCGTTTTATTTTGACATTGTTTAATGTTAGTTGTTGGGTCAGCTAGTTAGTTACTGTAATTAGCCAGTTAGACAAATCTGGCTCAGGTTAGTATGTCCTTTCATTTGACGACAATGGCTAAATTATCTAACTAGTTAGCTGGTAACCTGCTCTGTAAATGTGCAGTTAATGTGATTATTCCATTGGCTGTGTGAGCTTATTTTAGAAGCCAGTTAGCTAGTTAGCTAGTTATATCACTGTTTTATGGCATTAACGGTTCTCTGATATCACAGCCTGACCATTTTCCCAACTTTTCCCTTAGAATTCAGAGGATATTCGGTGTAAATGTACCTGCCCACCGTACAGAGACGTCGATGGACAGATCTACAAACAAAATGTATCTCTAAAGGATTGGTATGTTGTGTTGTCATGTCATTTACAGATGATTACATACTGGTCGCGTTCCACTGCTTAGACGTTGCCAGATCGTACAACGCCTGGATAGGTATTTCACCTATCAGCTAATCACACCATATGTTATAACAATCTGTCAATCGATGACACAGTCGAAGATGTGGCACACAACCATTTGGTTGATGCATGCAGTAGAATGCGACCACTGTCTGGGGTGGGGTGAATGTATGGGTTGTCTGATGGATTAGGCTAACTGTAATTTTATACTGTCATATGAATGATCTCAAATCATATTTGGATAACTGTTACTAACTTCAACCTCCCTGTGCTTTCAAATAAGTATTATGATTCAATTGTGTATTTGTTTTCAGTAACTGCCTCCATGTTGTGGAGCCAATGCCAGTTGACGGAAAGGATGTGGAGGCGTACTGTCTGCGTTGTGAATGCAAATATGAGGAGAGGAGTTCTGGAACCATCAAGGTAAGTCTGGGAAATCTACCAACCAGTTAGTTAGTTACTGTAACTAACTACCGTTGCTATCCTGCCATGTGGTAAAGCAGAGAGGAAGTGATTCTTCATACTTTCATGTGGATATTTTGGCTTAAATTCCCAACGGCAGAAGGACAACAGGCAAAGTAGGTTCAAATTGAATTGTATTCAACGTTCCTGACACACAGGGGACATTACGATTTCGGCAATGGGATATCACTCAACGATGTTGCCTAAGTGGGATAGCATCGGCGCATGCGCTCTGCTACTAACCAGTCAACTCTGTCTATTATTGCTGAAATGGAGTCAATAGTTGCATGCAGCCCAGGCCTAATCGGTTAATGAGTTTGTGTCCACTGTGTTCCAGGTAACTATCATAATCTACCTGTCCATCCTGGGCCTGCTGTTCCTCTATATGGTGTACCTGACCCTGCTGGAGCCCATGCTGAAGAGGAGGCTCTTTGGACACTCACAGCTCCAGAATGATGATGATGTCGGGGTATGTGTGCATGTTGCCCATCCTAACTATAGTGGTGGCCTTTAAGTCAAAGCAGTTGTTGTAGCCATGACATTTTTGTTGTTTGATTGTGGATCTCGTATTGTGTGATGTGTTTGCGCAATATATGTGGTGATGTCTCATGCTGTAAATTGATTTAAATTGATTTGATGAATAGCTTGTAGATAATTGTTTTAGGAAGTGCCCTTCTCACTGTAATGTCTGTCTCTGGGTTCAGGACCAGCAGCCTTTCGCCAACGCCCACAACGTATTGTCTCGTTCGGCCTCTCGTCCCAACATGCTGAACAAAGTGGAGCACGCTCAGCAGCGCTGGAGGAGGCAGGTCCAGGAACAGAGGAAGTCTGTGTTTGACCGCCATGTGGTGCTCAGCTAAACCCATCCCCAGGAAACAAAAACCCTGGGTGAAGCAAATATAATTACTGTGACTGTGTGGTCCCTCCTTTTTTCTTTTTTCTTCTTTTGACTGATTCTTTCCCCGACTTCCGAGCTTCATCCTCATTGGTGTTTTGTTCCTCAACAGGACCTGTATTTCATGAAATGTGATCATATAGCTCTATATATTGAGGAGGTGATCATAAAGGGGCTCTACATATTTAGGTGCCCCCCCTCAGAAAAATCTTTTATCACGCGACTGAAGTTACAAACAATATATTATTTTAAGGGGGTGTTGCATTTGAGACCTTTGCCAGTGTATGTATGACTTTGTATACTTTCTGATTTAATAATACTAATAGAAAGTAAAAGATGTTTCAGTTTGTACCCCCCCAATGGATAATCTGTGCCAATTTGCACAAGCTAATGTTAATCATTGGCTTCTGATAAAGTAGAAACAATGGGTGACCGTATGCACTCCTTTATAGTAATGTTGGCAGCTTCTGATAACAGGAAATGATTGCCATTTCACCAATGAAATTAGGTGAGATATTTGAAGGTAGAGTAAATGACAAACAAAATAATATCTAAGATATCATACCAAAATGAATCACTCAAGCTAATGAAAATGTTTTCAATAAATATAACATCTGCTACCTAAACCACGAAAGATGGGAATGAGTTGTAAAATGTCTCCTGTCAAAAAGCATGTTTTTTTAAGAAGTGATGTATAAACTTATTTTGAACCTTTTACCCTAAACAACAGTTGATGTATGCATTTCATTGTGTGCTGACTGTGGTGTAAACACTCCTGTATCATGTTCTCCTGTAAGGCTAAGTATAATGTAGAATTTGGGAGACATTTGGATGACTGTTAACCTATCATCCAATGGTACATTTAATGTAAACATTAGTCCTCTCCTTTGAATATATGTGTGTTACTGTAGTCAGAGCCCTCAGCTGTCACTGTAGAGTAGACGGACACCATCTCTACACCTGGTTTTGCTTTCAGCTTCTACTCCTCTCCATTTAGATGCATTTGACATGAATCACACGTGAATGAGATCCTCCTTTGTTTGAACTTTAAATAACTTTTGTTGTCTTATCTGTTAGACAGTCTTGATACCACCATCTGTCTTTTACACTGATGTAAATATGTTTTTTAATGATAATTTAGGATAGCTGGATGGTTGTAAAGTTGGTAGAAAATGCTACTGTTGGGTGGCCTAATGAAAGTGTTAACTCTTATCTGTGATAACTTCACATTTGAAATACATTTCTGAAATATTTATAATGCTTTTGTTTACCACTGACACTATCAAATTCCTGCACCATCCACCAGGAGGCGTCCTTCAACGTAAAGGGTAAAATACATGAGCCAAAATTGATGATCGCATTGATAGGCGCACAAAAACATATTGCACTAATGCCAACTTTGATAGGCGCTCAAAAACATGCGCACAAAATGGCAGGTCAACTATACCTTAGGAGTTCTATCAATATGATCATTTTTGGACATAGGTCTTTGCTATGCAGAGGGCAATAAACAGGAATGCAACAACTGATGAGAAATGTCAATAAGCAATGGAATTAAATTGTATTCATGCATTAGAAATCCATAATTCATAAGAAATGTCAATAAGCAATGGAATTAAATTGTATTCATCCATTAGAAATCCATAATATAGCCCAGAGGAAACTAAATCTGGACGAAAATAATCAGTCTATTTCGCAAGTTCACCATTGAACAATAGACCATGAAGTAAAATTACAGGATAAGTTTGCAAATAAAAGTGATCTCTAATGACAATATTTTGATACCATACAAGACAATAGTGATAATATATTCACTTTTCAATTACTTTTGCAGAGCTGCCGTCATCGTTTCCTGTTCTCTCCCCTTTTATTTTTTTCTTTGCATTTAGTCCGTTATCCAGAAAAAATTAGGCTACACTCGGCGCAGAAAATTCAGATTTAAGGATACTCGGCAAGAGAGCTACATTTGCGCTGTCAAAGAATGGATTGTTGAAAAAATACTCCAATAAGTGCATAAAGGATAAGGTAAGAAGCATTTTCCTTTTAATTTGTTCATAACGTAAACCCATAAATTCTAGTTTTAACTTAATATAATGCATTAACTGTTTTATGAAACTGATCCTTTCATTTTCTGTTTTATGAAACTTGCGTGGGCAATAATGAAGAAAAATGTAAAAAATTGCCACAAAAATGTTGACATTTTTTATGAGAGTGACTTGCTGGGTTGATACAAAAACCTACGACCAACAACAGTTTCCCCAAAGTTGTTTTATTCAATACAGTAACCTCAAAATCAACTGTTGTACTGTGAACAGAAGCTAGGTGGCGCCTTAGGCCTTTTATATAAACTACCGTAAGTACCCAATCTGGCATCTTAACTGAAATAATAAAATATACATATTTTGTACCATTTGAATATCAGTCAATATGGGAGGATCTGGGTGAATTTGTTTTTTTCTTTGCAGTATGCATTTATTGAAGTATTACTTAAAATGTTGCTTTATGTGTGGGGGAATGCAGGCTTCTGGAAGAAAGTAAAAGTATTAGAACTACTCTTTCACCTGAAACGCTTTCAACCTGAATTATTGCATGTCCAAGCAAAAACAATACTCCAAGGTACTTCCCGTTAATAGGGCCCATCCTGTGTTTTAAGGGCCAGGCTCTTATCTGTCCCTCTTTGGTTAACGACAGAAGGAGAGGGTCTGTCTCCTCAATCCCCTATTCAGTGCCTCAGTGTCAGACAGTGGGAATCGTTTCAAGGCTCATAGAGACTGCATCCCTGCAGGAGAAGCTACAGTCAGTACCTTCCCAAGGTCTGCCTGGCCATGGTCAGGCTAATATTATGGCTGCTGTCTGGAGAAACCTTTCAATCCCACTGAAATGCAAGATAATAGTTTATTTGTTCTTGCAGAGCAGTTACTCTCTGTGATGTGGAAATGCCTGTGCTGTAAATTGATGATGGGTTATTTGGATATTATTTATTCCTGTCTATAACAGTACAATGATTTCCGATGTTTAAAATATGAATTATTAGACATCTCTTGAGTAAATACTGTGGTTAGGGAGGCGCACATTGTCAGAGTAGAAATCTCTTTTATAAGGGAGAATAACTGTTTCCATGCATGTGTTTATCCTGTAAAGGCCCAATGGAGCCGTTTTTATATCAATATCAAATCATTTCTGGGTAACAATTAAGTACCTTACACACAAAAAAAAATGTAAGTCGCTTTGGATAAAAGCGTTTGCTAAATGGCATATTATTATAATATTATTTTTACCTTACTGTAAC
The DNA here is from genome assembly GCF_020615455.1 of Coregonus clupeaformis. Lineage (NCBI taxonomy): Eukaryota > Metazoa > Chordata > Actinopteri > Salmoniformes > Salmonidae > Coregonus > Coregonus clupeaformis. Next base: position 140,422 of record NW_025534395.1, on the reverse strand, counting down.
AGATTTCCATTAAAATGGGCAAAAAAAATGATCATGCAAGAATTTTGCTTGGACTGTCTGGGAGTGGTCTGAGTGGGGGGGGGGGGGACTTAGAACTAACTGTTATTGGCAGAGAGGTTTGGAACTCTCTTTGTTATTGGTCTATTAACCAATTTACCACCTGGTGATGACACCAGGCAAGCCGAAACTCCCACCCATGCAAACAGGCTGATTAGAAGGTCCTGTGTAGATTGTATTGTCAACCAGCAACTATCAGGAAATAACACTGATCAAATGCTTTCACACTTTTGCAGTATTAGTTTCATCAGCTGTTATACAATATGATACAAAACACAGATTAAACAACATTTTGACTGCACTGGGCCTTTAAGAAAGCATCTGGAGCAAGAATTAAGACAATGTGCAGGACATTCCTCTCCTTTCAGTATGTGAAGCTGACAGCTATAATACCATTAACACATTGAACTAATCAGGATGAAGGCTAATGTGACTGGAGGCTGCCAATTTCCTCCATGATAACAAATACAGCACAGGATCATGTCCTAAAGTGTTTCCCCAATCCCAACAGTGCTGCAAAACATATGCAGGTGTTTATTAGAAATAAAAAATAAATCCCATGTGTGGTAGTGGCTTTAGATCTGTGGAAATGCTTCTTATTTGTACATGGGGGAAGCAGTAGCAGATCTTTTAAAAGTATCATGGCAGCCTTTGGTAGCATGGTTCTCCATGGGTCACAGACTCCAAATGGACTCCATATGAAGAGAACAGTCAAAAGGGGCCATAGTGGTACCTGAGGCTGTAGCATTTATTACAAGTATGCATAATCAAACACTCACACACACAGAATAGCTTACATGCCTCTGGTAGCTTTCCTTGTGACAACAAAAAGTTCCGCTTTTTGTCCATTTTGAGATATTTCTCAGCAGCAGAATGAGATCAAATCATATTTTCGCCCTATGATGCTAAGGGACAAAAGAAGATGGATACAATTACATTATGATACTTAGATGAACCACTGAACAGTCTACAGGCCCTGAAGCTTATTTTGATGCAGATTGGTACTGTAGGGGGAGAGGAAGTATTTGTAGAGCGAGTCTTGTCATCGCTCTCTTCATTAGGCCTTAGGGCAGTAGTGTTGGATATACATCATCAACCTGAGAGGAATCGACTGCTGGAGTTAAAGGGTGCCTTACGACCTGTCTTGAAATGTAATATGTTGTTCCTAAAAAAACTTATTTATGTTAAAACAGAAGCAGTTTAGACTTGCGATTCAATCAGACCTTATGCTGTTTGGCTGCTTGGAGGATTTCGTATGCGACTGGCCCATCCTCATTTCCATAGCTCCCTTGACCCGCTGGCCCTTGGCTATTTAAAATCTCCAGATGCCAGAGGAGAGGCTCTCACAGGAATATTTTGTGGTAAGGGTGTGGTGAAAGCTCAACAGTGTACTGGAGAGGGATACTGTCAACTTTCTAAGGCTTTTGTGGGTTCACTGAACATGACGGATGGATCCTACGCAAGGTACATTGGACCTGTAACGGGTCCAAAAAACACTGGCCTGGTCGTATGTTTTTTCCCTTTGCCTGAATGGTTTTAGCAGGTGTAAAAGGTGGAGAGTTGTAGACCTCAGGGAGAAGATTTTAAAACAGATTTATGCCATCAAAACACTGTGGACAAATTCCTGAGTCCAAGCATTGAAAAAGGTTGTATTCTCTTGTAAAAGTAGCCCTATACAACAATAACAGTCTCTCTGTCATGGTTGTAGAGGGGATTTGTCAATGAATGTTTAAGTAGTGCTTATTTTGGTTTGGACTGTATTTTCTCATGTTACACACAGAGAAGCAGCGTAATGTATTGCTTACAGTGTACAGAAGAAACTCTGAAGACAAGGCTTCTCGACACCACAATGGATTCCAGGAGGTTGTTCTACGTTGTGCATCCGTGCTACTGGAGCCAGCGTTCCCAGTCTGAAACAGCACTAGTACCTCTGCTAATCTGAAGCACAGAGCTGTCAGAGTCCACTCAGTACTCTTTATACTTTATGAGGCTTTGACATGTCTTGAGAGACAACTACACTGAACAAAAATATAAACGCAACATGTAATATGTTGGTCCCATGTTTCATGAGCTGAAATAAAAGATCCCAGAAATTTTCCATACACACAAAAAGCTTATTTATCTCCAATTTTGTGCACAATTTTGTTACATCCCTGTTAGTGAGCATTTCTTCTTTGCCAAGATAATCCATCCACCTGACAGGTGTCGCATATCAAGAAGCTGATTAAACAGCATGATCATTAAAGAAGTGCACCTTGTGCTGGGGACAATAAAAGGCCACTCAAAAATGTTTTGTCACACAACACAATGCCACAGATGTCTCAAGTTTTGAGGGAGAGTGCAGTTGGCATGCCGACTGCAGGAATGGCCACAAGAGCTGTTGCCAAATAATATAATTTTCATTTCTCTACCATAAGCCACCGTCAACATCGTTTTAAAGAGTTTGGCAGTACGTCCAACTGGCCTCACAACCACAGACCAAGTGTATGGCGTTGTGTGGGCGAGCGGTTTGCTGATGTCAGCGTTGTGAACAGAGTGCCCAATGGTGGTGGTGGAATTATGGTATGGGCAGGCATAATCTACGGACAACGAACACAATTGCATTTTATGGGTGGCAATTTAAATGCACAGAGATACCGTGACGAGATCATGAGGCCTATTGTGAGGCAAAATTTTTTTAAGGTATCTGTGATGAACAGATGCATATCTGTACTCCCAGTCATGTGAAATCCATAGATTAGGGCCTAATGAATATATTTCAATTGACTGATTTCCTTATATGAACTGTAACTCAGTAAAATCTTTGAAATTGTTGCATGTTTATATTTTTGTTCAGTATAGTTAGAGCTCAGAGTAAAACGACACACTGACAAAACTGTGGACTTCCTGGAGACATGAGTCGGATGTCTGCATCTTACGACTTCCTCCATTCCTCAGTCAGTAGAATGATAGGATGCTCCGGGGGGACTGTATGAAATAGGGCACAGTGTGAGTGAAATATATGAAACATGGGTGGAGACTTGCTTGAACTGTGGTGTGGATTCTATTCATGACAGGTAGGTAACCTGCCTAAATGACTACCGCCCCGTAGCACTCATGTCGGTAACCATGAAGTGCTTTGAAAGGCTGGTCATGGCTCACATCAACACCATCATCCCGGAAACACTAGACCCACTCCAATCGCATACCGCCCCAACAGATGACGCAATCTCAATCGCACTCCACACTGCCCTTTCCCACCTGGACAAAAGGAACACCTATGTGAGAATGCTGTTCATTGACTACAGCTCAGCGTTCAACACCATAGTGCCCACAAAGCTCATCACTAAGCTAAGGACCCTGGGACTAAACACCTCCCTCTGCAACTGGATCCTGGACTTCCTGACGGGCCCCCCCAGGTGGTAAGGGTAGGCAACAACACATCTGCCACGCTGATCCTCAACACGGGGGCCCCTTAGGGGTGCGTGCTTAGTCCCCTCCTGTACTCCCTGTTCACCCATGACTGCATGGCCAGGCACGACTCCAACACCATCATTAAGTTTGCTGACAACACAACAGTGGTAGACCTGATCACCGAAAACGATGAGACAGCCTATAGGGAGGAGGTCAGAGACCTGGCAGTGTGGTGCCAGGACAACAACCTCTCCCTCAACGTGAGCAAGACAAAGGAGATGATCGTGGACTACAGGAAAAGGAGGGCCTAACACGCCCCCATTCACATCGACGGGGCTGTAGTGGAGCACGTCGAGAGTTTCAAGTTCTTTGGTGTCCACATCACCAACAAACTATCATGGTCCAAACACACCAAGAAAGTCGTGAAGAGGGCACGACAACGCCTTTTCCCCCTCAGGAGACTGAAAAGATTTGGCATGGGTCCCTAGATCCTCAAAAAGTTATACAGCTGCACCACTGAGAGCATCCTGACCGGTTGCATCACCGCCTGGTATGGCAACTGCTTGGCATCCAACCGTAAGGCGCTACAGAGGGTAGTGCGTACGGCCCAGTACATCACTGGGGCCAAGCTTCCTGCCATCCAGGACCTACAGTGAGGGAAAAACATATTTAATCCCCTGCTGATTTTGTATGTTTGCCCACTGACAAAGAAATGATCAGTCTATAATTTAATGGTAGGTTTATTTGAACAGTGAGAGACAGAATAACAACAAAAAAATCCAGAAAAACGCATGTCAAAAATGTTATAAATTGATTTGCATTTTAATGAGGGAAATAAGAATTTGACCCCTCTGCAAAACATGATTTAGTACTTGGTGGCAAAACCCTTGTTGGCAATCACAGAGGTCAGACGTTTCTTGTAGTTGGCCACCAGGTCTGCACACATCTCAGGAGGGATTTTGTCCCACTCCTCTTTGCAGATCTTCTCCAAGTCATTAAGGTTTTGAGGCTGACGTTTGGCAACTCGTACCTTCAGCTCCCTCCACAGATTTTCTATGGTATTAAGGTCTGGAGACTGGCTAGGCCACTCCAGGACCTTAATGTGCTTCTTCTTGAGCCACTCCTTTGTTGCCTTGGCCGTGTGTTTTGGGTCATTGTCATGCTGGAATACCCATCCACGACCCATTTTCAATACCCTGGCTGAGGGAAGGAGGTTCTCACCCAAGATTTGACGGTACATGGCCACGTCCATCGTCCCTTTGATGCGGTGAAGTTGTCCTGTCCACTTAGCAGAAAAACACCCCCAAAGCATAATGTTTCCACCTCCATGTTTGACGGTGGGGATGGTATTCTTGGGGTCATAGGCAGCATTCCTCCTCCTCCAAACACGGCGAGTTGAGTTGATGCCAAAGAGCTGGATTTTGGTCTCATCTGACCACAAAACTTTCACCCAGTTCTCCTCTGAATCATTCAGATGTTCATTGGCAAACTTCAGACGGGCATGTATATGTGCTTTCTTGAGCAGGGGGACCTTGCGGGCGCTGCAGGATTTCAGTCCTTCACGGCGTAGTGTGTTACCAATTGTTTTCTTGGTGACTATGGTCCCAGCTGCCTTGAGATCATTGACAAGATCCTCCCGTGTAGTTCTGGGCTGATTCCTCACCGTTCTCATGATCATTGCAACTCCACGAGGTGAGATCTTGCATGGAGCCCCAGACCGAGGGAGATTGACAGTTATTTTGTGTTTCTTCCATTTGCGAATAATCGCACCAACTGTTGTCACCTTCTCACCAAGCTGCTTGGCAATGGTCTTGTAGCCCATTCCAGCCTTGTGTAGGTCTACAATCTTGTCCCTGACATCCTTGGAGAGCTCTTTGGTCTTGGCCATGGTGGAGAGTTTGGAATCTGATTGATTGATTGCTTCTGTGGACAGGTGTCTTTTATACAGGTAACAAGCTGAGATTAGGAGCACTCCCTTTAAGAGTGTGCTCCTAATCTCAGCTCGATACCTGTATAAAAGACACCTGGGAGCCAGAAATCTTTCTGATTGAGAGGGGGTCAAATACTTATTCCCTCATTAAAATGCAAATCAAGTCAATCAATTTATAACATTTTTGACATGCGTTTTTCTGGATTTTTTGGTTGTTATTCTGTCTCTCACTGTTCAAATAAACCTACCATTAAAATTATAGACTGATCATTTCTTTGTCGGTGGGCAAGCGTACAAAATCAGCCCCACCTGACTGCTGAACAATTAATCAAATGGCCGCCTGGACTATTTACATTTTTTGACTTTACATTTTAGTCATTTATCAGACGCTCTTATCCAGAGTGACTTACATGAGCATTCAGGGTTAAGTGCCTTTCTCAAGGGCACATCGACACATTTTTCACCTAGTCGGCATGGGGATTAGAACCAGCAACCTTTCAGTTACTGGCACAACGCTCTTAACCACTAAGCTACCTGCCACGCCATAGTTTATTTAGTAAATATTTTCTTAATTCTATTTTCTTAAAACTGCATTGTTGCTTAAGGGCTTGTAAGTACGCATTTCACGGTAAGGTCCACACCTGTTGTATTCGGCGCAAGTGACAAATAACATTTGATTTGATTTGATTAGATCCACTCCACATTTTAAATTAGATCACAGAGAGCCCACTGGGCAAAAACTGGTTCAATCAACGTTGTTTCTACGTCATTTCAACAAAAAAATTAAATGTTTGAATCAATGTGGAAAACTGATTGGATTTGAAAAAAGTCATCAGTGTAAGGGAATTTCATCTATTTTTCACTTTTAACCTAAATCCAATGACATGGTGATATTTTATGTTGATTTCACGCTGAATTCACATTAGTTGACAACTCAACCAAATGTAAATCAAAACTAGATATTGAACTGATGTCTGTGCCCAGTGGGATAGCTTTAGATTTGATCTCTCCTCCATCAATGTTTCTACTGCTGATGCTCAGAGGGATTGATGAGAAAATTGGTTTATGGGTAAGCTGTAAACTCACATTTGTTTGTGATGATTAGGAATTGTATTATAGAGTAGATATGAAAGACAGGCTTTATAATGACCATTTTCAGTCTTCTGCATCCTTTCCTGTGAAAGGGGACATTGATTCTTGATGGTAGACTTCGTGCCTGTTGTCTTGGATAGAAATGCTCAGTTGTTTTTCCAATTCTGCTGTGGCCCAATATCTGTTCCCTTAACCAGAGTAAGGTTGAGTGGACTCGTGTGTTGACTCATGCATGTTTCCAATACTTTGAATTCATGTGGCTTGTTTGTGCTTCGAAAATGTTCCAGAAATCAGTAGTGTAAAGGTAGGGCACATATTGTTTCCAGACCATACACATATTGTTTACGGACCATATTTTTCTTTGATGACAAAGAACCAAAATCTCTGAGCAATTATAACAATGATTGTTAAAAAAGGCTGTTTTGCTTGGAGGTAACCTATACTTAAGAAAGCAAAAAACAGATGCAACTTTGGGTATGGTGATCTTCCTAGCAGGCATCCTCCCCCTTGGGTATTGTTTAGTCTGGACTCAGACTGCAGTGTTGTTTCTCAACATGCGTGTGTGCTCTGGGAGGGTTAATGTTGGGAGAGCAGAGCATGAGGTTAAGCTTATCTAGAGCCCTCTTATATATAACCAACCAGAGAACGACAGGATCCACACTGCAGTCCAACAACAAGGAATCACATCTGCTAATATGTACATGGATTCTGGTAACTGTCACTCATAGGGGTTTACATGTGTTCACTGTTTTGAATATCTGAATGATTACTTTGGGATATGTCTCCAACCAGTATAAGATCCTAGAATAATTACATATAATGTAAAAAAAACAACATTTAATGGATCTTATTAATAGTTTTCGTTAAGTATTATGTTAATTGGGAACAGTCTATACACCTAATTTTAAAGAAATGTATGACTGTTGGGACTAATCATGGTAACTGTCTTCCAACTCATTAGCTGTGTGTTAGTCATTCCGTTTGACCTGAAATGATGTCTTTGTCAAACCCTTCCCTCTGGAGATAGCCTCATCATCAAGCCCTTGAGGCTGTTCATAATTATGCGATTTCACTAATTGACACAGGCCTTTAAAGGTTCAACCTTGACTTTATCTTCAGAGATGTGTTTTGACACCTTATCTATTTCCTGGACGAATAGCGGATTCATTCTGCATCTCTGAGTACCATTCTGCAGTTGAACATTGTGTGTAGGCCTATTAATTATGTTATTGTTACATTGTGATTTTGCTAGTTTGATACACCAAAAGCATAAAATTACACAGAAATCCTCTCTAATTGTTTCACTGAGAGAATGTCCACGCTGAGTCGAGTAGTTATTCATTCCAGAACTAAACATAGGGTTCTCTCGTAGCTGTTGTTGATTAATACATCTCTTTCTCCAAACGTGGGAACATACTGTACTGGCTCATCATGCTGTCCACTTGATATGTTGTAAAAGTAACTTGTTGACTTTAGTTTCCAACTCCAATACTTTCTTACCCCTCTGGCATGTGTGTGTCTGAGACCACTCTATAGTGAGTCAGTAAAGTGCATTTCTAAGTGTTGTCTTGTGCACTCCTCCAACTGTCACTCTCTTTATATGCTGTTAGAAGGCTAGGAAGGAAGTGTCAAACAGATCCAAATGGAATGTGGACAACATGATAATGATGTCCTGAGGATAATTCCAGAACCTATCTGACTCTCTTGGTCATTCCTATGAAATGCACTGTTTAATAGACAAAGAGCTGCTGCAAGCTTATGTGTGGGATAGAGAGAATGGAAAGGGGCCAGATCCATTGAAGTGGGGGGCAAACAACCCATCTCCGTGGAAACTAGTCCAGCCCTCGCCTCTCCAGCACTCAAGGAGGGAGGGTTTTGGTTGGAAAGACATGACTCGCAGTTCAGTGTGAAAGCTGCAGCTATCCGGCAAAACGAAACGTTTATTTTTATTTTATTGCTACAATTTATCAAACGGGATTGATATTTGCTGGCAATTCTTTTTGGCAAAATGGCTGTGGAAATGAGGCTCTACTCTGAGGTAAAGCCGGTCGCCTTTTGAAGTTTTCTTTTACATTAGTGGGGATAGTTTATAAAGAGTTAACGAGGATATAGCTAGTTGCAACACAAGTATTCGAATGCCGTACAGACTGGTTCGGAAAGCGCAAATTCATCTCGTGGTTATATGCGATTGTATCAATTGGCAAACCTAAAGTATAGCCTACAATAAATATATCGCTGCAGGGATTTGTTTTAACCGTATTTGGTAACATAACAATTTTGGGGATGTAACGCTATTCTTGTTGTTCTGAGCTTTTTCAAGTAGATCATGTGAATGACAAAATAATGAAATTAAATCGGACTGAGTGAGTTGAGGCTAAATAAATTATGCCAAACTAAAGTTTACATTGTGGAGCACGAGATAATTTAGCCCATTCATTATTTAGCTACAAATGTTCTGAGATTTGCATCTGAGTCAGATTTACTAATGCTGTTGTGTGATCATTTCCATAATCATAGCCTATTATGTCCTCTAATGTGGATTATATTTTTTCTCTCTAAGGGGCATCTCTGTTAGATTAAGTTTAGCCAGACCTTTTTTTCAGGGGTACCTCCTGCTATCACTATCACTGCAACTAGGCAGCCCCTGCAGCTGCAAGCTCTTTTTCTTGAACTTTTCCTGAACAGACTGTCTGTTGTGCACATCTAACAATGACCTTTCCTTCTCACTGGACTGGATTGTCAGCAGAAAGATTGGGAGGCCCCTCTGTTCTCTGGCCAGGGCTTGCATAACAGGGGCGAGGGTGGGATGTCACCAGATGCTTTTTAGGCTGGCATTATCAGACAATGTGTATGATATCATACACACACACACAGTTATTGGGTAAGACTGGTAGGCTATATGTATGCTGCTTTGCCCAGTGCCCACACATCACCCATATTAGAAACCCAACATCTAGTGGAGCCACACAGCTTTAGGGTGCCTTTTCACCATAGTATTTACTGGCATCTAAATGGTATACTGGGCGTACTATTAGCCTATAAGCCATATAATGATCACTATCCTGTTGAAGCGGTTGGAATTCAATGTCAGTTTGCCAACCTTGATGATGAGATCTGTGTTGTTCCCTCAGTGGTTTAAGATTCATGGGGAAACCATGTGATACACTGTGAACAGAGGATGACAGTATTGGATGTCACAGCTAAACCTCATCATTTGACTGGGTCTAGGCTATAAATGCAACACTGGATAATCCAGCCACAAGTCTGCCCCAGAAGTGTCAGAAGTAATGTGAGGTTTTTTTCACCCCCTTGTTAAAGGTTAATGGTGCATCACTTTTATGCAGTGCCTCCAATGTCTTACCGGTCCTCCCTTTTCTACTCCATTTCATCTCAGCCATTTGCATTTTAGGCCCATAGCAGGAATCAAGACATAGGGCCATCTATGGTTTGGGAATGGAAACTTCGTAGTTCAGCCAGTGTATGGATCCTAGGTAGTCATGTAGCTAAGCTTAGCTTGTAACTTGGCATAAATTGTTGCACAATACACATTATGGAGTGATTCAAGTTTAACGTTTTTATTGTCACGTGTACAAGTACAGTGAAATGCCTCTTCTTCCAATCTCTTTTCCAACAATGCAGTAATCAATATGAGTAGTACTATAAAAAAAGTTAAGGATTGACACTGATTCACAGTTATTCTGTGTTATCCTTTCTGCTCACCACCCAACCTTTGTAACTAAGATCCTGTACAGTATGCTGTCACTTCCTGTTACTACTTGTTTTTGTTTTGAATGACAGAGACCTTTGATTTTTCTTTTGGGTGTAGTGCAATCTACTCCCTCTGTTCAAGCAGATGGGGAATTCTCTTTGAGTCTATCCCTTTTCAAATATCACCAATCTCATGCTCTCTTTGGAGTTTGTCATTACAAATACTGAGTGTTTGCACGACCTTTCATAGGCATTCTTAAATCTGTCCAAGGCATATTCAAAATGGTTGGGGCATGGTATTCTTTCAGGCTCACTTGCCATGTAAAGGCTATTTGTAAGGTAAACTACCTGTGACCAGAAGTAAGTGCTGGGAGGCTGGCACTCATGCTCCACCTTGACGTGTAGTCACTATCTCACCCTGGATTACATACCATTTGCCTTACGATACATTATATCTTCATGTTTTGATCATGCCTTAAAAGGAATGATATTCAGATTTATTTTCTCTGCTTCTCCTTTGGTAGCTCACCTAAAACATTTCTGCAATCCATCTATCCTATCTTTTACATAGGATATACACTCAGTGGCCAGTTTAGGTATCTTGTACTGGGTCGGACCCCCCTTTGCCTCCAGAACAGCCTGAATTCTTCAGGGAATGGAAATGTTGCTCAATTGGTATCAAGGGACCTAACGTGTGCCAGGAAAACATTCTCCACACCATTACACCACCGCCAACAGTCTGTACTGTTGACACCATACAGGATGGGGCCATGGACTCATGCTGCTTACGCCAAATCCTGACTCTGCCATCAGCATGACGCAACAGGAAACGGGATTCGTCGGACCAGCCAATGTTTTTCCACTCCTTAATTGTCCAGTGTTGGTGATCGCGTGCCCAATGTAGCCGCTTCTTCTTGTTTTTAGCTGACAGTGGAACCCGGTGTGGTCGTCTGCTGCAATAGCCCATGCGTGACAAGGACTGACGAGTTGTGCGTTCCAAGATGCCGTTTTGCACATCACTATTGTACTGCGCTGTTATTTGCCTGTTTGTGGCGCGCCTGTTAGCTTGCACGATTCTTGCCATTCTCCTTCGACCTCTCATCAACGAGCTGTTTTCGCCCACAGGACTGCCGCTGACTGGATGTTTTTGGTTTGTCGCACCATTCTCGGTAAACCCTAGACACTGTTGTGCGTGAAAAGCCCAGGAGGCCGGCCGTTTCTGAGATACTGGAATCGACGCACCTGGCACTGACGATCATTCCACGCTCAAAGTTGCTTAGGTCACTCGTTTTGCCCATTCTAACGTTCAATTGAACTGCCTGTCTGCCTGCTTTATATAGCAAGCCATGGCCACGTGACTCACTCTCAGTAGGAGCGAACCATTTTCGTGAATGGGGTGGTGTACCTAATAAACTGGCCACTGAGTGTAGGCAGTCATAAGGGTTCAGTCAGATCACCTCTCATCCCTCAGATTCGTGATCTATAAATGAACCCTCATCCATATCAGAGTAAGGGAGAACAGTGAGTCGTAAGGCAGTGGAGGCACACAAAATGTCTTGTCCTTCTTTCATTGGAAGTTAAAGCCTGTGTGTCAAAAGTCAGCCCAGTGACATATATCCTACATCCCAGCTCCCTGCAGCAGCTCAACTGGACATAAGCCTGTTTTCCACATGCCAGCTCCGACAGCTGTGCATGCTCATATCCAGGTTGCCCAGAACACTTTTCCCCAGCTTTTCAAAAAGAGCATATCTGCCATTAGTATTGCCTTGAAGATAAAAGGGAACTGTAAACAGCTGAAAGATGGAGAGAAAAAGGGAATGAAAAAGACTGAAAGAATTGGTTCCATCTGGTGCGTTGAGCCAGAGGTGCGTTGAACCAGAGAGCTACGGTGGCAGGGACTTGTGGTTATTGTGTAGGGAGTGTGCAGCTGCCATGAACAGTGTCAACCTGGGGTGCCCTTACCCATAAAGAGGCAAATGGAGCTCTGTGGGATGGGTATTTAAGGGGCCCGACATCGTTCAGCAAACAGCCACCCACTCGACGAAAAGATGTCCACTGGACCATTCTTTAGGAAATCTGGCAGTGAAAGTCAAAAGGAGACAAAAGTCAGCCTCTTGCGGCCTGTGTGTTAGAGCGAGGCAGAGAGGAGCTTTGTATGGACTGTTCATTAGGAACAGAGTTCTCATACAGGTGGAAGGCCTTTTATAATACTTTCATGTTAACGGAGACATTATTCATGTTCGTTCTCCTCAACCTAAACACCACATGCTTGGTCCATGATGACAGGCTGTATGTACATACACCACATGCACAGTTCCAATGCATCTCCTCCATGTAAAAGGTTTATGAGCACCATAAGATGTTATGCTAGGGGCTGAGTGTCTGGAGTGGCTCCTCATTCCGCTCTACCATGGTATTTATGCAGTAATTCAACCTCCAGACTCACGTCTGATGTCGGATTTCCAACAGCAGTCCCAAAACCTCTTTCCTCGGAGAGAACGCACTGAAGAAAATTTGAAATGGTCTTTTGAAGACGAAAAAGAATGCCTGCGGATACGTGGGCCCATACACTCCTCATGTCCTCTGGTGAGTTGTGACGTCTGGAAAGAGTTGAGCATTTTCAGAGGTTTTACTCTGCTTTCCCTGGCTGTCTCTTGGCTGTAAGCGAGCTCAGCTCCACAGTGGTTTTAAAACCTTGGAGTATGCTGATCAGCAGAAACGGTCGGGAGGACATGTCTGCCAGAGAGGCTGAGACAGAGGTGTAGTAGCAGACTGGAGAACAAAATTAGAACAATGCTTCTATTTCTGGAAGCCTTTGTGTCTGTTGTTGTTACTGGATTTCCACCAGAGACGTTGCGGTGCTGGTTGGAAATTACACCAAGCCAAGGCTACTCCTCAGGAGGTTCATTGAAGTTCATCCATTGTGATGACGGATGCTAAATAACAACATACTGTTATCATCACAAACCAAACCATGAAAAGTGCAGTGTTCACCAAATCACAGTGACATCTTATATTGTCAGTATGTAACTGCCAGGTGTTGATGAGCAAGGATGCATAGTTGAGTATCTGAGAATCTTTGTTGGATGGTAAAGAAGCCCTTATCATTGAAGCCAGGTGCTCTGAGTTCCTGCCCCTCTCTTGTTCATCCACTCTTTGAAACGTAGTCTAATGTGTTGAATGCCAGGCCTGATGGACAGGCCAAATATTAGCACATTCCTCTATGTGATGGGCTGGCCTGTGGGCCTGTTGACCTGTCAAGGCTGACAAGGCCATGGACCAAATGGCTTCACTATGAGCTGAAACGTTCCACGGCCCATGCACGTCACATGCGCACACACACATGCACACACACAAACTAGCGGGAGTAGCTTTGCATAGTATTTGTGTGTTTCGGTCACCCAATAAAGGGCTTACATTTTAACCATGAGTTTGCCCACTCAAGGACATGTTGAAAACAAAGAGTTCTTCAGTTCCACCCCGAACTGTCTCAGGAACACACACAGACTTGCCTCAACAAGCAACCATAGTTTGTGATCTAATGGTACAGTAAGGACATAGTAACTGGACATATAGTAACTGATATTATCCAACCTCATGATTTCCCCCATAATGGATATGCCTTCTGCTGTAGAATATGGTATGGCTAAGACAAAATAGGACAGTTATGAGTTAGTGGTTTGGATGGCACATACTCTAAGTCATGTAGACAGTTAGGGAAAGAGTAAATGTCTTAGAAAAAATTGCTTTAACTAACTGAACCCAGGTACATGCCAAACATTTTGCCTTCTGCCTGGGGATCTAACTGTAACTGGCTCTGAGGAACCTGTCGATAATCACAGGATAGTTATTTGTATTCCTTGTAACTACTGTGGAGCAACATTACTTGCTCAACTAGTTGGTCAATCAGTGCTTATCCAGTGCTCACCCCAAATGTAGTTAAGAGGAGGAACTAATCTCCATTGATGTGGAGTGTTTTCCATCTGTTTTTCTACCTTGTGTCCTGGAGTTCAACAGAATATGTATTATGTATGAGCGTTAGTCATGCAGGGTCAGGGTTAACCTGCAGTTCACTTCTGGTTGTCTGTGGACCCCTGTTTGGTGGGCAGAGTGGGTGTAAATCTGCCTGTTGTCATCCATAAGTGCTTCCCAAATGGTACCCTATTTCCTATAGTGAACTACTTTAGACCAGAACCATAAGGCTCTGGTCAAAAGTAGTGCACTATGTAGGGAATAGGGTGCCATTTGGGATTCAGGCCATGTAAACGTAGCATGAATCAATTAGAATGCAGAGGTGGGAGGACAGGCAGCCTGTTGAAAGGACAGTTGTTAGCTCCCTTTTGTCATAATTCCAGGCTGTGTCTTGTTCATAACGTTCGCTGAATGTTAAGTCAATACTCAAATTCCATGTCAATATCTGACAGGTAGGCGCATTCCTGCATAGGTAGTTAACCCTTGTGGTTAAAACAAAGCTGACGTCTCACCCAGTGGTAAAAAAATAGGTGGGTAAACTCTGATCGTCGGTCGGTGAAAAAAGTAACGCCTTTCAATGCATTTTTCTGCAAAAGGTGGGTAAAGTGTCAAGCAAGTGTGTTTACTTGTTTTCCCTCCACTACATCACTGGTCTCATCTGAGCATCTAGGCCGTCATTGGAAATAAGAATTTGTTCTTAACTGACTTGCCTAGTTAAATACAAAATGAAATACATAAAAATCTCTTCCTTGACATTTATAAATGACTGAAAATAGAAGTTTAGGATGCAGTGTTCTTAAATCTCATAAACCAAGTGCTAGCAGTCTGTATTTGGATAATATGTGTGCAATGCTTGATAATGTGTGTAATGTTAACAGAGAGGTCTATTTTCTGGGTGACCTGAACATTGACTGGTTAGCATCTAGCTGTCCTCTCAAGAGGAAGCTTCTAACTGTGACTGATGCCTGTAATATGACCCAGGTTATGACTCAACCAACTAGAGTGCATACCAATAGTGTTGGATCTGTGACATCCACTTGTATTGATCATATCTTTTCTTTTTTTTTTCTTTTTTGGGGGGGGATGGATCAGCTTAATATTGCAGATAGAAGATACAATCTATCAATGTAATTGTCTGCATGACTTCCAATCCCCCATGTTTTTTATATATATACTCCCCTTTATTACTTTTCAACCCTGCCATCCTTTCCCTACTTGGAGTAAATTAGTGAACAACAATGCCCAGGCCTCTACTTCCAGTCTATACTTACTATCTACACCTTATGGACACAGTTAATTTTACAATAATTCTATTATATATATATATATATATATATTTATGTTTTTTTTTTTTTTCCTGAACTTCTTCTACTCTCAACCTCTCTGATCATTTTCATGATGTCCATCCGGTTTGCTTCTATATGCCATATCTTTCTAACTGTGCTCTTTCCCAAAAGCTCCCAACATACAACCTATATACTTATTATGGACACAGTATGCTTACATTATTAGCTATCTTTGTTATTATTTGTTGTTATTTGTTATTAGTCCCATCCTTCAACTCTATTCAATACCTCCCATCTACAGTGGGGGAAAAAAGTATTTAGTCAGCCACCAATTGTGCAAGTTCTCCCACTTAAAGATGAGAGAGGCCTGTAATTTTCATCATAGGTACACGTCAACTATGACAGACAAATTGAGAACATTTTTTCCAGAAAATCACATTGTAGGATTTTTTATGAATTTATTTGCAAATTATGGTGGAAAATAAGTATTTGGTCACCTACAAACAAGCAAGATTTCTGGCTCTCACAGACCTGTAACTTCTTCTTTAAGATTGATTGACTATGACTTTTCAGATCACCCAGTAATGCTATCTGCAAGGTTAGCTCCAGGTAAATATTGCAATCCTTTAGCCATTCCTGGACCTGTGTCCAAAAACAAGCTACAAATGGACAGAACCAAAACAAATGATCTATATTAAATGATCTAATGATTCTGTCTCTTCACAGCAAAATCTGCAGAGCTGGGAAGATTGTATCCCCCATATAAATAACATTCTATTGGTAGCAAGAATTTTATATAATAATTTAAATTGAAAGATTCAAATTTTTGAATCCGGTGTCGTTTTGCGTGTCAGTTCATAAACACTATGCCATGGGATCGGTACGTCAAAAATCTCTTCCCAACTATTTTGCAATCTATATGGGACGGCTGTCAATCCTTTGGTCCTTAAGTGAAACTGATATACTTTTTTATTAATCACAGTTTTCCTTGACCAATTATGTTCTTTAATGCAAGGCCGACAGACAAGTTCCTTACTTTCTTCCTCTTCCACTTTCCTCTTCCACTTTTGCGGTAAGGCTGCAATTATTTGGTTGTAATTTTGGGTAGAGCAGACATTTCCATATGTTTTTGTTAGCTGCATGTGCGACATAACTCCACCAGTCATACCGATGATATCATTTACGAAGATTATACCTTTTTTAAACATTCTGTCAAAAAATAAAGGTTTTTGTCAATTAGTATATTTGAATTTAACCACAATATTTGTTGCATTATTTGTTCTGTCGTTTCTGGAGGATTAAATTGAAATTGCAACCAACTTTCTATAGCTTGTTTTAGAAATAGTGATAATTGGGAGATTATTTCCTTTTCAAATAACTGCAAATGAGTTGTTGTAATCTGAATAAAGGGAAAAAGGCCTTTCTTGAACATTGGGTGAGACAATCTTACTAATTTGCTTGAGAACCAGTTCGGATTTAAGTATAACTTTTGTATGACTGAAGCTTTTAGTGATAGGTCTAATGCTTTAATATTTAATAATTTCTGTCCTCCGAATTCATATTCATTATATAAATATGCCCTTTTAATTTTGTCTGGCTTGCCGTTCCAAATAAAATTGAATATATTTTTCTCATATAATTTAAAAAAACTTCGCTAGGCGTAGGCAAGACCATAAGCAAATAGGTAAACTGGGATAATACTAAAGAGTTAATCAGGGTGATTTTTCCACAAATTGACAGGTATTTTCCTTTCCATGGTAGTAAGATTTTATCTTATATTAACATTTATTGAAGTGAGATCATTTATTTCCTTTGGGATATGTATTCCGAGTATATCCACATCACCATCAGAACATTTTATTGGTAAACTACATGGTAATGTAAAAATTGTATTTTTTAGTGATCCAATACGTAATATAGTACATTTGTCATAATTTGGTTGTAATCCAGAGAGGTTAGAAAATGTATCTAGATCCTCTATGAGGCTGTGGAGGGATTATAGTTGTGGATTTAAAAGAAAACATGAATCATCAGCATACAATGACACCTTTGTTTTTAAGCCCTGGATTTCTAATCCTCTGATATTATTATTGGATCTGATTTTAATAGCTAACATCTTGATGGCCACAATAAATAGATATGTCGATAGTGGACAACCTTGTTTCACTCCTCTTGACAGTTTAAAACTTTCTGAGAAATAGCCATTATTTACTATTTTACACCTAGGGTTACTATACATGATTTTGACCCATTTTATAAGAGATTCTCCAAAATTGAAATGCTCCAGGCATTTATATATAAACCCCAGTCAAACTTTATCAAATGCCTTTTCGAAGTCTGCTATGAATAGCAGGCCTGGTTTCCCATATTTTCCATAGTGTTCTATTGTTTCCAATACTTGCCTTATATTATCTCAAATGTATCTTCCATTTAAAAAACCTGTCTGATTAGAATGAATAATATCCGACAATACCTTTTTAATTCTATGCGCTATACATTTTGCTAGGATATTTGCATCACAACACTGAAGTGTAAGGGGCCTCCAATTTTGTAAATGGACTGGATCTTTATATTTTCCACTTGTATCCTGTTTCAGTAATAATGAAATCAGACCTTCTTCTTGAGTGTCAGATAATCTACCATTTACATAGGAGTGGTTAAAACATGCTAATAACGGTCCTCTTAGTATATCAAAAAAGGTTTGGTATACCTCGACTGGTATGCCATCCAACCCTGGAGTTTTCCCAGACTTAAAGTCTCTATTGATCATATCTTTACTAATGCTGCAGAACTTTGCTCCAAAGCAATATCAGTTTCCATTTGCTGTAGTGACCATAAGAAGGAAAGCCAAAGTGCCAAAGGTTGGGCCTAAAGTAATTTATAAGAGATCATACTAAATGTTTTCTCAGGACTCTTTTGTTGAAGATGTAAAAAATCTATGTAGGTCAAAAGTAGTGCACTATATAGGGAATAGGGTGCCATTTGAGACATTGCTGTACTCTAGCCCTAGACACAAGAGCCATGGCCACCTCTTACTAAACATGGTTTGGCAGTTTGCTGCTGCTTTGACATCCCAGGAGAGAAACAGTCTTGTTTGTGACACTTCAAATGTAGCTTACAGAGAGCTAGCTCTGAGCTTGTAGTTTATAGCTTGTTTTTTAATGTGAAGAGATGGTATCAGTCTCCAGGAAGTCAGCTGGCTAAAGCCTTGCTCTTTACTCCCCAAAGCTCCATCTTGGACTTCTCTGACCCAAATCTCTCCATTGTTGTGCATATAACCTATATCACTACACTCTTAGAAAAAACGGTTCCAAAAGGGTACTTTGGCTGTCCCCATAGGAGAACCCTTTTTGGTTCCAGATATAACTATTTTTGGTTCCAGCTACAACTCTTTTGGGTTCCATGTAGAACCCTCTGTGGAAAGGGTTCTTCAAAAAGGGTTATTCAAAGGGTTCTCCTATGGGGACAGCCAAAATAAAAAATAAAATGTTCAAAGAGTGTAGCCACGGGTGCCACAGTAAATATTGGCCGATTGCACATAGAGTATGAGAAAGATGCAGAGACATTGCTACAGTGTAAGTTGAGACACAACACTCAAAACTGAACTAACAAAATATTAAGTAGGCATTTGATGTGAATTTAATTTCCTATGAATCACCAATTCACTTGTTGCCCTCAACTTGGCTTGTTTGTAATTACATGCTGAAACCTGCCTACTGTTCTTGAATTGCACAAGTAGCCTGTTACAGGGTATTTAATGAGCAATTACTGCCATTTCCTTGTCATTGCAAAGTGTTCCATATATACTGAGTGTACAAAACATTAGGAAAACCTTCCTAATATTGACTTGCACCCCCTTTTGCCCTCAGAACAGCCTCAATTCGTCAGGGCATGTACTCTACAAGGTGTCGAAAATGTTCCACAGGGATGCTGCCCATGTTGACTCCAATGCTTCCCACAGTTGTGTCAAGTTGGCTGGATATCCTTTGTGTGGTGGACCATTCTTAATGCACACAGGAAACTGTTGAGCGTTAAAAACCCAGCAGCGTTGCAGTTCTTGACACACTCAAACCGGTGCGCCTGGCACCTACTACCATACCCCGTACAATGGCACTTAAATATTTTGTCTTGCCCATTCCCCGAATGGCACACATACACAATCCATGTATCAATTGTCTCAAGGCTTTAAAAGTCTTCTCCCCTTCATCTACATTGATTGAAGTGGATTTAACAGGTGACATCAATAAGGGATCATAGCTTTCACTTATTTCACCTGGTCAGTCTATGTCATAGAAAGAGCAGGTGTTCCTAATGTGTTGTACACTCAATGTACGTATAGGCAATAAGCCCCATATTTGGAACTGTACTGATCTGAAGTACATGCAAAATTGATACGTAGGCCTATAAATAATCCTGGGGCACTCTACATTTGTTTTGATAGAACCATTAAGATTAGCTGAGACACTTAAAATGTGTTTTTAATTGCTGTGGTTGATCAGTATGCCTACAAGTAAGTAAGTTCTCTTTTTTTAGGCATACTGTATTTGCTTCCCAGATATTACAATTGAAAATGTTTTTATGCGCAGGCGACAGTATTTTTACAGGTGTGGCATCTTTCAACAAGTCAATGAACATATTCAGCCTCACTGGCAAAAAACGCTTCTCCCATGAATATTTCATCAAGCTGTAGCAGGTATTTAAAAGAAATAGCAATATTTTCAGACATCTGATATTCTGTCCAAATTTCATCTACTATTTCATGTGCTTCAGTGGCGGTTGGTGACGCTTAAATTTTTTTATGAGCATGGCCTTATTTCTATTACAGCATATTGGATGACTGTCATTCATATTCCATTCACCCAGCTCAATGTAACATCGATAGGGTTAGGCTACTACATGATACTCAAAATGTTCCTATACACATCATGAGGTTGCTACAACCTAGCCTATGAATGAAAGTTTACAACGTAGGTGCACAGGTCGAGATTTTTTGTTGTTGTAATCAAGGTGACAGACAGTGACACATTCAATACCGCCTTGCACACTCTTGCCTGATTCTCGCTGATCTAGGGTGTAATCATTAGTCCAACAGTTGCAAACGAGAGTTTCTATTGGACAAATTAAAGTATGTTTATCCCCGTTTTGTTCCCTTTGCTTCCGTTTTAAGAAACGTTTTTCAACAGAATCGTCGGAATGAATACACCCCTGATCACATGCAAACACAGTTCACTTTCATAGCAGCCACATACAAACAGCATGAACATTTTGCTCGTTGTATAATTCCTTCTTGCGTCTACGCGCTCTCCTCCTCTCACCTTTTCCCTTCGCTTGTGGACTTCAGTGCACAACACATCAGCTGTCTGTGACCAGGCGAAAAAACCTTTCCAAGCCAAACCTTCATATCATAACCGCTAACCGCTACACACAGCCTACATCTTTGTCACCATATTAGTTAACGTCTCATAGTTAAATAAATAAATTGATCATTTTGCAGACGCTCTTATCCAGAGCGACTTACAGGAGCAATTAGGGTTAAGTGCCTTGCTCAAGGGCACATCGACAGATTTTTCACCTAGTCGGCTTGGGGATTAGAACCAGCGACCTTTCGGTTACTGGTACAACGCTCTTAACCACTAAGCTACCTGCCGACCTAAGGCATTAGTAAACCCGCTACAATCATGCAGTACAGTGTACAGTCAGCAAGCAGTTTGGCAGTTACACCGGTGGGCCCCGGTGGCAATACATTAATAAAACCCAAAGCTTATCTTGACTTGGAAGAGTTCCAGTGTTGGATAGCCATAGCCAGCTAGCTAACATAGCATCCCCCTCTGTTTGAGCAGGCTAGCTGCATTCTCCATCTAAGTGAAAGTGAAAGTGAAAAAAAGACAACAAAATATCTCTTTCTCTTGCTTCTCCTTCATTTTTAAAGAAATGTAATTTGTTAATTTTTTCAACTATTGTCTTTCTCTCTCTTTGAGTCAACTACTCACCACATTTTTATGCACTGCTGTGCTAGCTAGCTGTAGCTTATGCTTTCAGTACTAGATTCATTCACTGATCCTTTGATTGGGTGGGCAACATGTCAGTTCATGCTGCAAGAGCTCTGATAGGTTGAAGGACATCCTCCGGAAGTTGTCATAATTACTGTGTAAGTCTATGGAAGGGGGTGAGAACCATGAGCCTCCTAGGTTTTGTATTGAAGTCAATGAACCCAGAGGAGGACGGAAACTAGCTGTCTTCCGGCTACACCATGGTGCTACCATACAGAGTGCTGTTGAGGCTACTGTGGACCTTCATTGCAAAACAGTGTGTTTTAATCAATTATTTGGTGACGTGAATATGTTTAGTATAGTTTTATCTAAAAAGGATAACTTTAATGTTTCACTATTTTAAATGTTTATGAAATTCACTGAAGAGGATGGTCCTCCCCTTCCTCCTCTGAGGAGCCTCCACAGATGTGCTTTCATGTTCTGTTTTTCTCACACACCTTTTAATGTTGGTGACATTGATGAGTGTAGTAAGTGAAAACGTATACAGGTGAAACTCCAAGTATACCTTTGGGTCCTTATGGTTGTGTGCACAGAAATAAATACAGACCAGAGCCTATGGCTGTGTGTTTGAGTGTAGCCTAATCACCATCATTGCACTCCAAGGCTCACATTCTGAATACCTTGGCTTTCCCTGCCTGCAGAAATTCCGAATGAACCAAAACAACTGCAGTTGTTAGGATAGGTCAGGATATTCTGGCCATTCCCTGTGCTGCTGGATCAAAATAAAGACGTATGCTCTGTCCTCTCAGTCCACTAAAACAGGAAATAGCTGACAGCAGGAATGCCGTCTCTCTCCTCCTGTCTCTATAGGGCTCAAGTCCACTAGGGCTACTGCTGTAAACAAACAGCTTCTGACCAGAGCCCAGCACCCTCCCTCCTATCCACCTCTGATCTCTCTGGGTTTTCTTTTGACCTCCATAGAAACCAAAACACTTTGGAAGAGAATAAAGGAGAGGGGTTGTTTCAGTGCTGAGACTGTATTTTTAGATGGGATTGGCATTTGAAGGGAGGAAATTGTGCAGGGACATGTGGGCATGCAGGGACTGTTTATGGTGAAATTACAGGGTGTTCATTTACATTTACGTCATTTAGCAGGCGCTCTTATCCAGAGCGACTTACAGTAGTGAGCGCACACATTTTCGTACTTTTTTTGGTACTGGTCCCCCGTGGGAATCAAACTCCCAACACTGCCGTTACAAGCACCATGCTCTACCAACTGAGCCACATGGGATCATGGGTTACTAACACAGGTTCCTCAGAGTGCTGATATCTGCGATGTCATGGACACCACAGAATGTGTGGCGTTATAGAGAGAAGCGTTGAATAAACAACACATTTGATCTGATCATCCATTTCAACACAATAATACATGAATATATAATAAAGATGTTTTGGTGAAATTATGATAATGGTAAACATATGAACTACAATATCAGGCAGAGAAATATGCAAGACTGGAAGTCATTACCCTTTGATTGAATGTAATGTTGATCAGAGTAGTGTAAATGTGATGACCCTTTTGGCTCACATGCAGACTAAACCGGGCACGCATGTTGATTTTGTCCATCCACACCAGATGCGATCAGGACACGCAGGTTGAAATATCTAAATGAACTCTGAACCAACTATATTAATTTGGGGACAGGTCGAAACACATGAAACATTCATGGGCATTTAGCTTGCTAGCTTGATGTGGCTAGCTAATTTGTCCCGGGATACAAACATTGGGTTGTTATTTTACCTGAAATGCACAAGGTCCTTTTTTTCTGGATCATTGTAGAACTTTGACCCATTTTGAGTCTTTACTCTGATAATTAATCTACAGATGAAATGGGAAACCTAGTTAGTTTCTAATAATCTCTCCTCCTTCAGTCTTCTTCTTTTTCTGTGGCCTTTATATGGTGGTTGGCAACCAACTTTAAGGTGCATTACTACCACCAACTGGAATGGAGTTTGGACCTCAGTTCATCTTTCGATCACCTACGTGGGTATATGCTCCTAAAAACCAATGAGGAGATGGGAGATCTATTTTAGCGCCTGGCTACGCAGATGCTCGTTGAAGCGCGCGAGCAGTTTGAATGAAATTATTGAATAACATGTATAGGACCAGTCGAAAGTTTGGACACACCTACTCATTCCAGGGTTTTTCTTTATTTTTACTATTTTCTACATTGTAGAATAATAGTGAAGACATCAAAACAATGAAATCACACATATGGAATCATGTAGCAGCCCAAAAAGTGTTTTATATTTTTGATTCTTCAAAGTCGCCACTTTGCACACTCTTGGCATTCTCTCAACCAGCTTCATGAGGTAGTCACCTGGAATGCATTCAATTAACAGGTGTGCCTTTGTTAAAAGTGAATTTGTGGAATTTCTATCCTTCTTAATGCTTTTGAGCCAATCAGTTGTGTTGTGACAAGGTAGGGGTGGTATACAGAAGATAGCCCTATTTGGTAAAAGACCCAAGTCCATATTATGGCAAGAATAGCTCAAATAAGCAAAGAGAAACGACAGTCCATCATTACTTTAAGACATGAAGGTCAGTCTAACCGGAAAATTTCAAGAACTTTGAAAGTTTCTTCAAGTGCAGTCGCAAAAACCATCAAATGCTATGATGAAATTGGCTCTCATGAGGACCGCCACAGGAAAGGAAGAACCAGTTACCTCTGCTGCAGAGGATGAGTTCATGAGAGTTACCAGCCTCAGAAATTGCAGCCCAAATAAATGCTTCACAGAGTTCAAGTAACAGACACATTTCAACATCAACTGCTCAGAGGAGACTGCGTAAATCAGGCCTTCATGGTCGAATTGCTGCAAAGAAACCACTATTAAAGGACACCAATAAGAAGTGACTTGCTTGGCCAAGAAACACGAGCAATGGACATTAGACCGTTGGAAATCTGTCCTTTGGTCTGATGAGTCCAAATGTGAGATTCTTGGTTCCAACCACCGTGTCTTTGTGAGACGCAGAGTAGGTGAACGGATGATCTCCGCATGTGTGGTTCCCACCGTGAATTATGGAGGAGGAGGTGTGATGGTGTGTGGGTGCTTTGCTGGTGACACTGTCTGTGATTTATTTAGAATTCAAGGCCCACTTAACCAGCATTGCTAACTCAGCATTCTGCAGCGATACGCCATCCCATCTGGTTTGCGCTGAGTGGGACTATCATTTGTTTTTCAACAGGACAATGACCCAACACACCTCCAGGCTGTGTAAGGGCTATTTGACCAAGAAGGAGAGTGATGGAGTGCTGCATCAGATGACCTGGCCTCCACAATCACCCGACCTGAACCCAATTGACCGCAGAGTGAAGGAAAAGCAGCCAACAAGTGCTCAGCCTATGTGGAACTCCTTCAAGACTGTTGGAAAAGCATTCCTCATGAAGCTGGTTGAGAGAATGCCAAGAGTGTGCAAAGCTGTCATCAAGGCAGAGGGTGGCTACTTTGAAGAATCAAAAATATAACATATTTTGATTTGTTTAACACTTTTTGGGCTGCTACATGATTCCATATGTGTTATTTCATAGTTTTGATGTCTTCACTATTATTCTACAATGTAGAAAATAGTAAAAATAAAGAAATACCCTTGAATGAGTAGGTGTGTCCAAACTTTTGACTGGTACTGTATGTGTAAATGTATTTTGCAACGCTCGCTCACGTAACGCGGGCGATGTGGTCATCATGTCAGTCAGATCAGAGAAACATGTCTCTCTCCCTGTTTAGCCTGAGTCCTCAGAGCCTTCAGCATCACACAAACCACAAGCCTCAAACGAATATCTGCAATAAAAACAGCCTGGCTTTTTTTTCTAGCCCTCTAGGTGAACACGTTCATGGGAAGAGAGCAAGTCTGTTAATCTTGGCTGCTCTAGTCAAGCAGAGACGGATACAAACACACATTCCAATCAGAAGGGGATGGACTGTCTCCTCTCTTTAGTTGGCTCTGTGCTGTGTTTGCAGATACTGGCTATTCTTGCCCACTTCAATCTGAAACAGCCATTTTAAGGGTGCACCGTAATCACAATCTAGACACCGTGCTCTGTAATTTCTTTAATTCTACCTTGTAAAGTTTTGTGCTCTCTAAATTGATGGGATAACAAGGTTTCTTTTGAAGGTTTCTTTTAAACAAGCCCATATCTCCTGTCCAACTGGCCTGAATCATTCAGAAATATTTATACGGTTTCTGTGGCAACCAAAGACGTTTGTCTTCTGTTGTGAGACTTCAGGGCCCATTCTCGTTTGGAGCGGTGACCTCATGATTCTTTTATTTCCATTAATTTGTATGAGAAGAGAGAGCGAGGTGCTGGGTTAACAGAGCAGAGCCTACAGCACAGATGGGTCCCTCACACAGCACAGCCCTTTCTCTCCTTGGCTGTTGTATTTTATGCTTTGGTGTTTACTCACACTGTTTGGAATCCAGTGAAGTCATTCATCTGATATCTGAAATGGCACTCCCATGGCTGAGATTAAGCTCCATATTTGTTATGGTTTTGGCCAAATATGCACAGAGCACATTGACCCACTTAAACTCTCAAAGGTCTCAAATTCAAGCGTGAGTGTTTTGGGTAACGCTTTATTTCACATAACTAATTTTCTTATTACTGCAGTTGATTAACAGTAAGTAATGAATTGTTGTGATTTATAAACACAACATGTATACGGCTACAAGTGTACCCAAACAATCACAAAGACTTCAATATGTTGGATGTTGATGTATTGTAAACGTTACGGCTGGGAAGTTTCATGTGGTGTGTCGTGTCTGTCCATCAGGCGAGTGGGCGGTCCGAGGGTGACGATGACTGCCAACAAAAGTTCCAAGGCTGCACCCCGAGCAAGAGGGGCTAATGTGCCCCGGGACATCCCCGACAGGTCAGTGACATCACCACCAGCCTTGAGGCCAGGGGGAGGGAGAGGGAGAGGGGAGAGGGTGGAGGGAGGGAGAGAGAGAGGGGATGGCTCTCAACATGCACTATGATGTCAGGAATAACCAGCGCAGGTGCACATATCCTTTATTGCCTCAGTCAGGACATTTTCTTCAGGGAGGAAAGTTATTTTTGTAAGTCTGTATGAGTGATAGAGTGATACCGTGGGATCCCACTATGTGTCTGTGTTGAGTAATACACTGCATACAGTAGGTGACATGGCTCATCAACCCACAGTTGTTAGCATTACGTAATTGTTAATAAGGAAGTACTGATTGGCTGCAGTATTCTGTCTTGCCTTTTCTCCAGAGTTACAGGGAAGCAGGGATAAGACTAGTAGTCTCTGCTTTTGTAAACCATCCTCTACATTCTGGAATAGGGCCCCATTCAACTATAAACTCTTTCTGGTCTGAGCAGAGGCTTGTTTGAGTTACCATGTTGAGAGATGACATCTTCCTCCTGGAACAGAGAAACAAACAGGGCTCGTAATGAAAGTGCTGGCGATAGACTGTTCTGTTTTGTGATCTGTCTTTCCCTTCAACACTATATATACACAGACAGGCTTAGAGTGAAGATTTAAGATCTACAGGAACTGGCATCAACTGGCATGGAAATGCTTACATCGGACTCACAGGGGTGCAACTGCAAGCCTTCACCATCTGCTACTTGGTGTGTAGTCTGTCAGGATGTTAGTTTACCAAGTGCTACATGTCCTTGTATAACACAGCAGTCAGTGGCTGTGGCTCTGACGTGTTTTAGTTGGATCTCTTATGTGAATAACCTTGAGAAGGGATGCCAGTTGGAAGTTAGCTACAGCCCTGGCTGCTACATTGGCTCAGTGTGAAATCACCATAGCCTGTGAGGAGTTTAAACATGAACATCACTGACAGATATTTTTTTTAAGAGAAATTGATTTTGTGCTGAGTAGTTGTTTTTCTGTTACCTCACCATGTCTCCTGAGTTAGATACACTCTTAGAAAAAAGGTGATATCAAGAACCTGAAAAGGTTATTCTGCTGTCCCTATAGGATAACCCTTTGAATTACCCTTTTTGGTTCCAGGTAGAACCCTTTTGGTTCCAGGTAGAATCCTTTTGGGTTCCATGTAGGACCCTTTCCACAGAGTGTTCTACATGGAACCCAAAAGGGTTCTTCTTGGAACCAAAAAGTGTTCTCCCTGGAACCAAAAAGTGTTATCCTATGGGGACACCCAAATAACCCTTTTAGAACCCTTTTTTTATAAGAGTGTAGTGAGCCCTGGTCTCCTTCTGATAATCTACTCAGGTTACATCAAGTGTTTGAATCTAACAATTGTACCCCATCGCTCATCTAACGACCCCAGTCCAAAGAGATAAACACAGTTCTCTAGAAACAATAACACTCCCTAGCTCTGTTACATCAACACTCTACACAGTTCATGATGTTTCTATAGTTTTTTACTTGTAAAAAATTGCACAATGTTAAATAAAGGTTAAATAAAATAAAATAACAAATAAAAATATGATTTAAGAGAGGAAACTGTAATTTATGCACAGAGAGAGCAGCGTTATATACTTGCCCCCACCTTCCCACAAGTCTCTCTATCCTAGATGGAGAAAAAGAAAGGATTCTGTCGGTAAATTACTATCATTCCTTGGCAGGAAAGAATTCTGAGAAGACAACATCTCATAAGATCTGGGAGGGGTGCAGCACGTCTTTGATGGGCACTTCTTTTTAATAGAAAAGATAATTGCTGAGAAAAGAAATTAAGTAACTGGAAAGCTGGATATAAATCTATAAAAAGGTCAAAGGAAATGAAATTAAACACATTTATGAGAGGAAGAGAGAGGGTGTCTTGAGGGTGAAGCTCAAAATGAAATAGAGGGGATGTTAATGGCTTCTCTCTCTTTGAAAATCTATCTATTTATCTGGGTTACTGGAAGCCCTCCTGTTGTGGCCCGGTCTATCAACAGAACAGGAAGTGGCCTATGGTTGATGTGATGTGCCCTGGCTGGCCTGGCTGGAGGACAGTGGGTCCAGGACCCAGGAGCCAGGCCCTCACTGGCACCCAGCTCAGTACATGTGTGGCCGCCACAGTTGAAGCTGCCCAGCACCAGAGCCAGGCTTGTTTTAACTGGCCCAGTCCTGACCACCAGAACACCCCCACAGACCCCATCCCCAACGCAGCTATCCGTACTGGAGAATTCTGCACTTTATGTTTTCCTTTTGTGTGAAAAGGAACTTACAGGGGCTTAATAATGCAGTCAAACCAGCTTTTATGACTCCTGGAGTAATCTTGGCCAAGGCGTGCCTAAGGGGGTATTTTTGAACGTGCGCTGTTATTCTACTGGCTGATTGAACTTACATTTGGGTATAATGGTCTGATGGGTGGATAGGGGGTGTTTGAATCGATATATTACAAAGGTTCTGTTGCTATTTGAAATACATCTACAGTGATATTACACTGGGGCAGTTTTGACTATCACAGAATGTTATGGCTGTTGAGAGGTCAAACAAGAACCAGACTGAATTTATACTAAACAAAAACACAAATGCAACATGCAACAATTTCAACGATTTTACTGAGTTACAGTTCATATAAGGAAATCAGTCAACTGAAAAAAAAAATGTATGCCCTAAATCTATGGATTTCACATGACTGGGCAGGGGCACAGCCATGGGTGGGCCTGGGAGGGCATAGGCCCTCCCACTTGGGAGCCAGGTGTCAACTGATATTGAATACTTATCGTTCCTAGTGAGATTCCAGTAACCAATCATATTATATTATATTGTGATATGTTTAAAAGTTGACAGCTATTTCAAATCAGCTGTCAGAAGCTGCATGACGAGCAGTTTATTTTGAGCCAATCAAAACTCAATATTCTATCCTAGTCCCTCTCCTAACCTCACATTCTACACCAGTGGGCTCCAACATGTTGAAAAGGAGCTAGAACGGAACATGAAGAGCTACCGCCATTCTATGGAAGAAAAACTATGTTTCAAATCGTCATGGGAAGTTGTATAAAATTTAACAAAAAAGAGAGAACTGGATATTAACACTCACTTATCTATCCGAACATGCTGTGAAGGTTTTGAGGGGAAGATTAACGCCAGGATTTGGTGAGTTTTCATAAGGAGAACGAGCCACTAGCGATTAGGCTAGTTAAGCTATTGCTAGTATTTTGTGTGTGTTCATACTGAACCAAGCATACGCACAAGCTGTTAACATTTAGGCTAGCTCAGCTATCGATCAGTTGAAATAGCAAACGTTAGTGATCATGCTAATCATGCATGGCAAACTATTTTAGTTTTCATACTTTTATAAAATGTGATTAGCTATTATCATAATCCATTTTGGTACGCAGTTATGTTTTAGATGACTTTCTAAGAAATGGTGTATAGGTATAAGCACTAGCGCTTTCCATTTGCCCAGGCTAGTCTATTGTTCAGTCCACGTGCGCCTGGTGCTGTAGTTGTGTAAAGATCTTTCCATTTGCCCAGGCTAGTCTATTGTTCAGTCCACGTGCGCCTGGTGCTGTAGTTGTGTAAAGATCTTTCCATTTGCCCAGGCTAGTCTATTGTTCAGTCCACGTGCGCCTGGTGCTGTAGTTGTGTAAAGATCTTTCCATTTGCCCAGGCTAGTCTATTGTTCAGTCCACGTGCGCCTGGTGCTGTAGTTGTGTAAAGATCTTTCCATTTGCCCAGGCTAGTCTATTGTTCAGTCCACGTGCGCCTGGTGCTGTAGTTGTGTAAAGATCTTTCCATTTGCCCAGGCTAGTCTATTGTTCAGTCCACGTGCGCCTGGTGCTGTAGTTGTGTAAAGATCTTTGCATTGCTCAGGCTAGTTTATTGTTTAGTTCAAGTTTTATTTTCTTAAGCTAAGAGCTATATTAATGTTTATATGAAAGGTACTCATGGTATATATAGTGTGTGATCCTGTTTGTAAAACAGGTCCGTTTTTTGTTGTTGTATGGATTCAGTTCCACCAAGGATGGCGAGCCGCCCTAACCCAGGACATCCGTAAGAAGATTTGCATGCGAAGATTTCATTTTCCTTTTCCTTGGAGGACACTGAATTTGCACTGCCATACTACGGTGTGGTAGGATTCTTTGTTGCAAGACATCATTGCACCATACATTGCAGTGGGACTGACATAAGCACATACCACTTTTAAACACCTTACAGTGTTTATTGATATGCACAGTCACTCACATTTGATTCCATCTCATAGTGGTTTATAAGTCAGTATTTGTGAATTGGGTTGTGTTTTTCTGTGGATTCATGTTTATTTTATTTGTATTGAACTTTGAACATTGAAAGCTGAGCTACCCTCAGATTAAAATAGTTGGGTGCACCCTAGTAAACTATAGGCGGGCTATATGGCCGATATCTAAGTCTATTGTACTGTTGATGTATTGAATTCATATTGAGCTCATTGTACAAATGTCACATCAATATTTACTCAAAGTGATTCTTTTTTTTGTACGAATTTTAATTACAAAATGCAAGCCGGCATTCTTTTCCTAAATTATTCAGTTGTGCGGTCTTCATTTCTCACTACTTCTCCAGTAGCGAACCTAACTGGTCCAATAGAGTTTAAGCTTAAACATAGTGTTAAGCAATTGTTACACAGGCCCACCCACTAGGGAGCCAGGCCCAGCCAATCAGAATGAGTTTTTCCCAACAAAAGGGCTTTATTACAGACAGAAATACTCCTCAGTTTCATCAGCTGTCCGGGTGACTGGTCTCAGACGATCCCGCAGGTGAAGAAGACGAATGTGGAGGTCCTGGGCTGGCATGGTTACAAGTGGTCTGCAATTGTGAGGTTGGTTGGACTTACTGCCAAATTCTCTAAAACAACGTTGGAGGCGGCTTATGGTAGAGAAATGAACATTAAATGATCTGGCAACAGTTCTGGTGGACATTCCTGCAGTCAGCATGCCAATTGCACTCTCCCTCAAACTTGAGATATCTGTGACATTGTGTTGTGTGACAAAACTGCACATTTTAGAGTGGTATTTTATTGTCCCCAGCACAAGGTGCACTTGTGTAATGATCATGTTGTTTAATCAGCTTCTTGATATGCTACACCTGTCAGGTGGATGGATTTAAATTGGCAAATTAGAAATGCTCATTAACAGGGATGTAAACAAATTTGTGCCCAACATTTGAGAGAAATAACCTTTTTGTGTGTATGGAACATTTCTGGGTTCTTTTATTTCAGCTCATGAAACATGGGACCAACACTTTACAAGTTGCGTTTCTATTTTTGTTCAATATATACAGTGGGGGAAAAAAATATTTAGTCAGCCACCAATTGTGCAAGTTCTCCCACTTAAAAAGATGAGAGAGGCCTGTAATTTTCATCATAGGTACACGTCAACTATGACAGACAAAATGAGATTTTTTTTCTCCAGAAAATCACATTGTAGGATTTTTTATGAATTTATTTGCAAATTATGGTGGAAAATAAGTATTTGGTCAATAACAAAAGTTTCTCAATACTTTGTTATATACCCTTTGTTGGCAATGACACAGGTCAAACGTTTTCTGTAAGTCTTCACAAGGTTTTCACACACTGTTGCTGGTATTTTGGCCCATTCCTCCATGCAGATCTCCTCTAGAGCAGTGATGTTTTGGGGCTGTCGCTGGACAACACGGACTTTCAACTCCCCTCCAAAGATTTTCTATGGGGTTGAGATCTGGAGACTGGCTAGGCCACTCCAGGACCTTGAAATGCTTCTTACGAAGCCACTCCTTCGTTGCCCGGGCGGTGTGTTTGGGATCATTGTCATGCTGAAAGACCCAGCCATGTTTCATCTTCAATGCCCTTGCTGATGGAAGGAGGTTTTCACTCAAAATCTCACGATACATGGCCCCATTCATTCTTTCCTTTACACGGATCAGTCGTCCTGGTCCCTTTGCAGAAAAACAGCCCCAAAGCATGATGTTTCCACCCCCATGCTTCACAGTAGGTATGGTGTTCTTTGGATGCAACTCAGCATTCTTTATCCTCCAAACACGACGAGTTGAGTTTTTACCAAAAAAGTTCTATTTTGGTTTCATCTGACCATATGACATTCTCCCAATCCTCTTCTGGATCATCCAAATGCACTCTAGCAAACTTCAGACGGGCCTGGACATGTACTGGCTTAAGCAGGGGGACACATCTGGCACTGCAGGATTTGAGTCCCGGCGGCGTAGTGTGTTACTGATGGTAGGCTTTGTTACTTTGGTCCCAGCTCTCTGCAGGTCATTCACTAGGTCCCCCCGTGTGGTTCTGGGATTTTTGCTCACCGTTCTTGTGATCATTTTGACCCCACGGGGTGAGATCTTGCGTGGAGCCCCAGATCGAGGGAGATTATCAGTGGTCTTGTATGTCTTCCATTTCCTAATAATTGCTCCCACAGTTGATTTCTTCAAACCAAGCTGCTTACCTATTGCAGATTCAGTCTTCCCAGCCTGGTGCAGGTCTACAATTTTGTTTCTGGTGTCCTTTGACAGCTCTTTGGTCTTGGCCATAGTGGAGTTTGGAGTGTGACTGTTTGAAGTTGTGGACAGGTGTCTTTTACACTGATAACAAGTTCAAACAGGTGCCATTAATACAGGTAACGAGTGGAGGACAGAGGAGCCTCTTAAAGAAGAAGTTACAGGTCTGTGAGAGCCAGAAATCTTGCTTGTTTGTAGGTGACCAAATACTTATTTTCCACCATAATTTGCAAATAAATTCATTAAAAATCCTACAATGTGATTTTCTGGATTTTTTTTCTCAATTTGTCTGTCATAGTTGACGTGTACCTATGATGGAAATTACAGGCCTCTCTCATCTTTTTTAAGTGGGAGAACTTGCACAATTGGTGGCTGACTAAATACTTTTTTCCCCACTGTAATGTGCATTTGGAGCAATACTGTGGATATATACTGTACAGTTTGATTTAAAGGCCATTAGCAATAATGTTTCCCCAGCAGAAGCTTATTGTTGAACATAGCTACATCAAAATGCTTTTTAGATATATTCTTACAAATTAATGTGGCAAATCAAAACTAAATGTAGATTAATTACAGAACTGAACAATGGAGTTCAACCTTGAGAATGTTGGTTACTAAAAGTAATCCGTCCTCTTGCTATTTTCACCCTTGTTTGGTCTTTATCCATTTGCTTTCCTTTGAAACCATATCGCATATGTTTCCATTTTAGACGCACTGGATAATTGGACATAACTTTGGACTTTTACCACAGTCAACTGGAACGTGATCTAGCTAGCACTATTCTGCAAAACGATGATGTATGAATAGCTTCATCCAGGACACTGGTCATTATGGTCCTGGACTAGGCTTAAACTGTGTCCAGGAAACTGAACCTATGAGTCCAGCCTCTGGACTGGGTTTAATGAGAGTGAACGCTGAGTCCAACCCCCAGGTCCAAACCAGGCATGTGGGGCCAGTTTCACTCCCCTCTACCTCATTATGAGAAACCAAGCAGTTTCAACTGGAGAAGTTAGATACAGTAGTCCCTCAGAGCTAATCTGTAGTGATCTGGTTCTCAATTTATTTTCTGAGATTTTTACAAATCAATTAAAAATGAAAAGCTGAAATGTCTCGAGTCAATAAGTATTCAACCCCTTTGTTTTGGCAAGCTTAAATAAGTTCAAAAGTAAAAATGTGCTTAATAAGTTGCATGGACTCACTGTGTGCAATAATACATTTACATTTTAGTCATTTAGCAGACGCTCTTATCCAGAGCGACTTACAGTTAGTGAGTGCATACATGTTTTTAGGTTGTTTTTTTAAATATTATTTTTCATAATAGTGTTTAACATGATTTTTTAAAGACTACCTCATCTCTGTACCCCACACATACAATTATCTGTAAGGTCCCTCAGTCGAGCAGTGAATTTCAAACACACAGATTCAACAAAGACCAGGGAGGTTTTCCAATGCCTCGCAAAATAAGGGCACCTATTGGTACATGGGTACAAATAAAAAAAGCTGACATTGAATATCCCTTTGCGTATGGTAAAGTTATTAATTACACTTTGGATGGTGTATCAATACGCCCAGTCACTACAAAGATACAGGCGTCCTTCCTAACTCAGTTACCGGAGAGGAAGGAAACCGCTCAAGGATTTCACCATGAGGCCAATTGTGACTTTAAAACAGTTACAGAGTTTAATGGCTGTATAGGAGAAAACTGAGGATAGATCAACAACATTGTAGTTACACACAATACTAACCTAATTGACAGAGTGAAAAGAAGGAAGCCTGTACAGAATAAAAATATTCCAAAACATAATGTTATGGGTATGCTTGTAATCGTTCCGGACTGGGATGTTTTTCAGGATAAAAAAAGAAACGGAATGGAGATTAAGTACAAGCAAAATACTAGAGGGAAACCTGGTTTAGTCTGCTTTCCACCAGACACTGGGAGATTAATTCACCTTTCAGCAGGACAATAACCTAAAACACAAGGCCAAATCTACACTGGAGTTGCTTACCAAGAAGAGAGTGAATGTTCCTGAGTCGCCAAGTTACAGTTTTGACTTAAATCTACTTAAAAATCTATGGCAAGACCTGAAAATGGTTGTCTAGCAATGATCAACAACCAATTTGACAGAGTTGAAGAATTTTGAAAGAATAATGTGCAAATGTTGCACAATCCAGGTGTGAAAGCTCTTAGAGACTTACCCAGAAAGACTCACAGCTGTAATCGCTGCTAAAGGTGCTTCTACAAAGTATTGACTCGGGTGTAGTAAATTAGATATTTCTGTATTTAATTTTCAAAACATTTGCATAAATGTCTAAAAACATGTTTTCACGTCGTCATTATGGGGTATTGTGTGTGTAGATGGGTGAGAAAAAACATCTATGTAATCCATTTGGAATTCAGGCTGTAACACAACAAAATGTGGAATAAGTCAAGGGGTATGAATACTTTCTGAAGGCACTGTAATTGAAATACTTTTGTCACTCATATTGTTATTTGTTCTATAATAGGCCCACCCTACACTCAGAAAAAAAAGGTGCTATCTAGAACCTAAATGGTTCTTCGGCTCCAGGTAGAACCCTTTTGGGTGCTGTACAGGTGCTGTACAGCTCTCTCCCTAGTAGTCCCCACCCTAGGTTTGTTCTGTCAACTCTATTGGATTTGAACCCGTAATGCTTGTTTAGAATTTAAAATGTACAATTAGGATTGTTTGAGAAGGAGGCAGGCAGTTTGTCAGGAGGAGTTAGGTCACTGACACAGTGAGTCAGACAGTCTGACTCTGGCCTGCAGGTGATCAGGTGCTGCACAGCTCTCTCCCCAGTAGTCCCCACCTCGTGGAAAGACAGAGCCCAGTGGTGTGAAGAGATCTGTCTCAACCTGCGCTCGGATCACAGCCATCACTTCCTCCTCCCTGCCCAGCCCAGCTCACACTTGTTATTCTAACCATCGCTAGCTGTGACATCAGATCCCCACCACCGCTTGGGTTTCGCAAGCCTCAGTCAGGAGCCAAGTCCAGAAAGTTCCCAAAGTCTTCTGAGTGGGGTAGAAACGGGAAGAGTCAGAGATGGGTGAGAAATAGTGTGTGTCTCTCTGTGAAGCTTAAATGAGGTCAGCAGCAGGGTGTTTTATCCACATTGCTCAGCAGTGAGCAGCAGCAACGTAGCATTAGCGTCGGTGTGAGGTGAACAATGGGCCAGTCTGTAATGAGCCAGGGGCCGGGCCGGCGTCCTCTCTGTGAGGCTGTTAGCTGTTAGCATCAGGAAACACAGACAACTCTCCCAGGACTAGTGCGGTAGGCTGCTGGTGAAGGTAGACCTAAGAGCGTCTCATCTGTCTCTCAGTGTGGTGTATTCCATGGCTTTGTGTGTGGCCTACATCAATTCTACCCAAATTATTTTAATTATGTGGAAAAATCCACACATGCATTTTTACTGTAGATATGTATTTGCTTTGGCTTCGAACAGGGATCCCATACTGCCAAAGTTATGTCACATTACTGGGTGCTTTCCATTGGTTATTTTACATGAGTGGTCAAAGTTTTCATGTTGCCTATTATTTAGAAATACATTCTGGCGTTTAAGGTTTTTCTTCTCCAAAGAAAGCGTTTTTAACCCCCCTCTGTTGCCATATAAGCTTTAGCTGCAATGATTAATCTTCCGCTGGTAAGCAGAAAACACCTGAGGTAACTACTGGTATTCCACGCCTAGTTTCTCTCAATGTGCAGTCAGCAGTGTTGAGAGGAATTCACAGCAGCTCTCAGTGCCAGACTCTTCCGAGCTGTTTAGTGAGCAGAATTATTATTTTGCTATTTGGGAGCAAGTAAAGTAACGTTGTAAGAATGGTACCATGATGTCTCTGACCCAGCCCCTCACTCTTGTTCCAGGTGCCAGTCTGCGTCCCCCCCCCATTCTCTCTGCCACACAGGGCGGTGCCACGCCCGCTCAGCGGCAGCGAGACAACAGGCAGCACGTCAGATACGTCAAAACAGACGCAGACTCTTGGGCCGGGCCGCTGGAGCAGCAAGACCGCTAGCCTCTGCAGCGGAGAGCCTCCTCTCCTGTGACCTACCGTCCCAGAGCCGACTACCAGTCCAAGAGCATTGGCTGCCTGGACAACAAGCTTCATCTACAAGCCCTCTGGTGGGGCTCAGGTGGGTCAGGAGGCCCAGAGGGGGCCAGGAGGAGCAGAAAGAGAACCAGAAACAGGAGGATCTTCCTGGGGGGGTGGACTGAGTGGTGGGCCCCTGAGCTGGAGCACCCTATCCCTGGGACCCTCGTCCAACCCACGTCCACAAGCGCACCCTCTCTCAGCCGCCCCGTGTCGGGGATCCTCTGTGGCCATCCGTAAGAAGATCTCAGAATGGGAGTGCAGGAGGGTGGCTCTGCCTAGGATGAGCCTGTGTCTGGAGAAGAGGCCTGTAGGTGAGCGTGTGGGCAGCAGCGAGGGCTGCCCCAGCCTCCTCTCCTCACCTTGCAGTGAGAAGACCTTTGACTTCAAGAGCATCCGGAGGATGAGTATGGCTTTCTCAGAGTGTCCTACCCAGAGACGGAGGAAGAGGAGGCAGCCTCAGACAGGAGGGCTTGGGCCGCTCCAGAAGAGGCCAGGAAAACCGACTCCTCTGCGTTATTCATGCACTCCCTGTCTGCGCGGAAGGAAACGTCTGCTGTACTGCAATCGGATACAAAAGATCGAGAAGGTGCTGAAGGAGAGCCCCAGCCAGCCACCGTGTATCTTAGTAACTGCTATGCACCAGACAAAACGAAGACAGAAGTCTTTTTACAATAGGTGGGATCGAGGACTTGGACAGTAGGGGCACCAGTAAACGCAGCAGTATATGTTCCTGGACAGAACCAGACGCCCCGCCGGCATCTGATAAACTCTCCAGACAGAGGTTCAGTGAGCTCAACTCGGGTCAGAGACCGAGCCCAGAGCCATGTCAACAGACCCCGGAGGGCATGCGCCAGTCAACCCCTGCCCAAACCAAACGCACCTTTGAGTACGACGCCAACCGCAACCACAAGGGCATGTCGCCAAACGGACACCTCCTGGCAGTGCCTCTGAGGAGTCACCACCCCTGCTGCCCACCACTCCCGCACTCCAACATGACGCAAAATCCGACAAAGGACCGAGCACCCCTAAGAGACTACAGGACAGGTGAGAATAGTCACGTCACCTCTAGATGTGTACACGCTTAGGAAAAAGGGTTCCTAATAGGTTCTTCGGCTGTCCCCATAGGAGAATCCATTTTGGGTCCAGTTAGAACCCTTTTTGATTCCAGTTAGAACCCTTTTAGTTTCCATGTTAGAACCCTCTGTAGAAAGGGTTCTTTCTATCTGGAACCAAAAAGGGTTCTTCAAAGTGTTCTCCTATGAGGACAGCTGAAGAACTCTTTAAGGTTCAATATTACACTCTTAGAACAGAATGTGCTGTCTTTTATTGTAATGGTATGTGTCAGTAAGTACACGGTTCAGTGAACTGATGTTTTTGTGTTGTGCTTAGTGCATTCTCAGACAGTACAAACGTGTATCTTATCCCCCGGGCCCTCCCTCTCCCTCAGAATCAGCCATGCTGATCAAACAACATGGTGAACAGGAGATGCTGATTATGTAACAAACAAAACATGGGTCCTGCAGGCTG
This sequence comes from Coregonus clupeaformis, assembly GCF_020615455.1. Taxonomy (NCBI): domain Eukaryota; kingdom Metazoa; phylum Chordata; class Actinopteri; order Salmoniformes; family Salmonidae; genus Coregonus; species Coregonus clupeaformis. The sequence continues at coordinate 101,914 of NW_025534395.1, read as the reverse complement.
CAGTAAAAACAGAGAGGCAGCGAATTTGTTTAGTTCCTTTCTGAGAGTTGCACATGGACGACTAGAACATTTATTTGTCTTGGATTTGTAAATGTCTCTAACATGTCCTGAGAATGTTTTTAGGGGGTAAGGATCACAGACCAAGCGTTTACCATTTTGTTGGTGTTCTAGTGTATTGAATTATTGGCCTTTTGTCTGTCTCTGGCTGTAGTCAGATAGACAGTAAGCGGTCGCTCACTTCATATTGATGCTGCTAACTGAATTGGTTCCACAAGTCTGCCTCTGTTCAGCGCTTTGATAATAAGCAGATAAATGTTGAATCTGCTGTTAATTTTCTCAAGGCCTCAATGTTTTCCTGCATTAGAAAGATGGTATTTTGGGCCTCATATGAAGAGTATCATTTGTTCTATTGATATTGCTTATAGCTTTTTTTCCGGCTTTAAACACTAATATGAGTTGTCTAGAATGCTACAATTGAAATGGAATATGTTAAATTGAGTTTCTGCCATTTTTCCAGTGTTCTTTGTAAGAATGCCAGGCTTTCATTGAACAAAATTAAGTAGCCTAATTGCAATACAAACAATTGCAAATGTCAACTACGCTTCATTAGACAGGGCATGTATATCTTAGTATAAGGCCAGGTAACAAAAGTCTGTGTCTGTGAGAAACAATCAAAGTATTACTGTAAATAGCTCTATAACACAATGCACTCTAATAATTACATTTTACATTTACATTTTAGTCATTTAGTGAACGCTCTTATCCAGAGCGACTTCACAGTTAGTGAGTGCATACATTTTCTGTTTGATATAGAACATCCTTAAATATCTCTACTCAGCTCGAGCCAAACTGTTAATATCCAAGACCATAAATAGTCTCTATCCTTGAAATCCAACAGCTTTTCAACAACGTCTCCAAGTAACTCTTACATCAAAACAGGACTGTATTATTCTTCAATCATGCCTGTTATAGCAAAGGCCCCAGTATATTGTCGCCAGTGGATATCCCAAGGTTCCCAGTGTGCCTCCTCATCCCTCTTCATTATGTTGCTATAGAGCTGTGCAGTACAGGCAGCTATTAGCCTGTTATGCTCTTTCTGGAACACTTGATGTTGTTTGTTACCCTCATTCTTTATCCCCCCTTCAAATTGACTTCAGAGCACAACTTGTTTAGGCCAATGACCGCTGAGGCAGGGCCTCCAGATCCTCTTGATGAGCGGGGAGGAGGAGGAGGAGATCTTTTAATGTCCCTGACTTGGAGTCAGTGTTTAACATTCCTGCGGCGAGAGGCAATTTCAGAGCATGTTTGAAGCCACGAGCCGTCAATGGAGCAGGACAGCAGGCTTGAGCTCACTGATTTAATGGAGGGACACTCCCCTTGTCCTGTCCTGTCCTGAGCATTCAGAGTCCAGACACATAAGCTGTCGTGCCATGTACATACTTACAGTACACAGAACTCAGAAAAGATGTGGGTTGGTAAATAAACAGGAAATGACTTTGTGATTGGAGCACATGTTGCTGTCAGCGTAATTAGATTAGTGGTGCTCTGAACCAGTGTTCCAGGTCTTCTCTCTCTCTCTCTCTCTCTCTCTCTCTCTCTCTCTCTCTCTCTCTCTCTCTCTCTCTCTCTCTCCGCTCTCGCCCCTCGCGCCTCGCTCCCTCGCTCCCGCCTTCTCGCTCTCGCCTCGTCCTGGCTCTCGTCGCCTCTCGCTCTCTCTGGCTCTCTCTCTCGCGCTCTCTCTCTCTCGCTCTCTCTCTCTCTCTCTCTTCTCTCTCTGTTTAATTGCAGCTTCTTAGAGGGCTGTTGAGGGATGAGGCATATTTGGGTCTCCTTGGGAACATTCCTAAGTGGCTTTCATCCTCTCAGGTGGTCTTTGCGATTGTAATCGGCCAGTAGAGGATGTCAGGATGGAATGAACCAGACCCTCTGGACTGCAGCTCTCCTCTCCACTGTGTCAGCACACAGCCATGCACGATTAAATACCATTTCCTTTCTGCTTTTTTTCATCCTCCTTGTTTCTTCCCATCTTTTCCTCCCTCCTCTCGCTCCTCTCTCTCCTCCTCGTTTCCCTTTCTGTGATTCTCCCTCCCATCAATCCCTCTTTCTCTTCTGACTTTCTTTCTCTCTCTCTCTCTCTTCTCTCTCTCTCTCTCTCTCTTTCTCTCTCTCTCTCTCTCTCTCTCTCTCTCTCTCTCTCTCTCTCTCTCTCTCTCTCTCTCTCTCTCTCTCTCTCTCTCTCTCTCTCTCTCTCTCTCTCTCTCTCTCTCTCTCTCTCAGGTCTCTCTCTCTCTCTCTCTCTCTCTGCTCTAGGAGTCATGAGTTGGAGGATGCTGCCAGCCTGGCCTCGGCGTACCGTCCTCCCACAGAGAATGGCACTGTTTCCACAGAGACCTGCGGCAGCAGCCGGCCCAGCTCCAAAAGCACTTTAGAGGAGAACGCCTAAGAGGACATAGTGGGTAAGCATGGTGCTGTGTCTGGAGACCTGAGGAGAACTCAGCCTGACCCGGGACACGTACTTAAGCCATTATAATTCAGTGAATAACCAGGATTGGGGAAAGCCAAAACTCTATCAGTGGTCCTTGATGCAAGCAGTAATTCCAAAATCCTTTCACACACTTGGTAGATTTCTAGAGAAGTCTGATTGTTGGCCACTCTCTTATATCCTCACGCTCTCAGCTGCCAAGTAGACTGGATTGTTTTTATTCTAAAGGATGGCATGAAGATGTGTGCTGCTTTCTGGTTTCACCATCAACTCCTAATTGTTATGGACTGATAACAAGTATTTCTTCTTCTGCTGAAAGCTCTGTGTGTCTGTCTCCAGACAATGGTTATCTGGGAGCCAGCAACAACAGATGGGTTATATAATGCTAGCTGGCCTTCCTGGTTAAAAGGGGGAATTTGACAGTCATGGTGTACATTTATATCGCATCTGCTTTCTATGGAACAATCCCAATTAGCTGACTGAAAACTCTCAGGGCTTTTCAAAATCAATGGTAGGTTTATACTTCATATTCCTGCTTTATGTTTATTCAGCCCTGTATGGTCATGTCAAGAAAATATGATCATCACTCACTCTACATTATCAGGCCATTCCTTGAGACAAAGAATGGCATTCCACCGTTACTGATTATATTGTAAGATTACTCTGTGGTTGTAGCACTTTGGGAAAATGTCAACTTGATAGCCTCAGCTAAAGCCCAGACCTAGCACTAAAGCTAATTTCACATAAATCAAGTGTTCGACAGTCTCACAAGGAATTGCTTTCACAAAATTGGGGGAATATCAATCCTCCAACAAGGACTTCCTTGACCTCCTGATAGTTTTAGTAACATGGAAAACTACAATATCACAGTATAAGCAGGACCAACTCTAATTTCTCTGTATTGAGGTTGACAAAGTACAAATGTATGCCAAATTCCTTTCCAGTAGTAAATGTCCTGAGGACTGTGGACAGTGAAAAGGCTGGTTCTCCTGAGGTGCTTCATGTGGCATCGATGTCTGTCACGGCTTGAATGTGAGACCCAGTAAAAGAATGGGGAATGACATGTTTTCAGTTGGAAATTAGAGATTGAGTGTTGGTTGACATATGTTTGTAGCCTTTGAGCATATTTTTTTTGCAAGCACATGGGTCAAATTAAGACTAATGGCCATATTTCTCCCTCATACATGGTTGACTCTCTTCCTCTATTCGTCCTGTATGGCGTTTTATTCAGTCACTGAGGATGACCAATGGTTCCAGGCAGAGCATGAATCGGTGGCGCGCGAGGGGACCCGGGGACTTTCATGCGTACCCCCAACAAAGAGTCCATTGTTCGCGGCCGAACACCTCGAGTATGGGATCGGCGATGTGGTCAAAGGCATTTTGGCTGAATGCTGATTAGTTCCCAGAGAAATACATTGCCTCTGTGAGCTCTCCCTCCCCCAGTGATCCTGGCTGCTCCAGTCTGAAATAGGCCTAGCTGGACTCTGATCACGGCATGGAATGGTGGTTCCACCACCATTAAGCAGCGATTTACAGGTCAGATGTTCCGTTGAGAGGCAGCAGCCACAGCAGTGGGAGATAAGCCATGTTCTAGTCCCTCTCCGCTCGTATTTCAACGTGTAGCAGCTCAGACACTTTGGACTCAGACACACACAGCCCTTCTCGAAGCATTTAATCAACTGTGAGGAGATCATAGCTGTCTGAGACAGTAGGCCACTGACAATGAGTACATTAAATAAAGACTCTTCTCAAAATCAAATCAAATACAATTTAATTTGTCACATGCTGCCAAAATACAACTGGTGTAGACTTTACAGTGAAATGCTTGCTTACGAGACCTTCCCAATGTTGCAGAGTTTTAAAATAATAATAAAAATTGTAACACAAGGAATAAAATTAAATACACAAGAATGGAGCTATATACAGGGAGTACCAGTACCAGATCAATGTGCAGAGAGGTACGAGGTATATGAGGTAGATATGTACATGAAGGCAGGGTAAAGTGACTAGTCATCAGGATAGATGATAATAAGAGTAAGATAGAGAACAGAGTAGCAGCAGCAATTGATAAGTGTAAAGGTGTATGTGTGTTTGTGTTGTGTCTGTGTATGCATATGTAGTGTATGTGGAATGTGTTTGTGTGGGAGTGTCAATGTAGTGTATGTGTGAGTGAGTGTATGTGGTGTGTGTATATATAGTCTAGTGAGTGTGCGTGGGGTCAGTGCAAGATAGTCAGTGCAAGATAGTTTGGGTACCATTCATTTACTATTTAGCAGTCTGGCTATTTAGCAGTCTTATGGCTTGGGGTTTCGAAGGTGTCTCGGAGCCTGTTGGTCCGAGAGCCGATGCTCCGGTACCGTTTGCCGGACGGTTTCATCCTCCTGAGGGGAGGAGTTGCTGCCATGCCCTCTTTGCGGGTGTGTGTGGACCATGTTAAGTCCCCTTAGTCATGTGGACGCCAAGGACCTTGAAGGCTCTTGACCTGCTCCACAACAGCCCACGTCGATGTGGATGGGCGTGCTCTCCCCCTCTTTCTCCTATAGTCCACAATCAGCTCCCTTGGTCTTACCGCGACGTTGTTGTCCTGGCACCACACTACTAAGTCTCTCGACCGCCTTCCTGCAGGCTGTCATCGCCGTCCATGATCAGGCCTACCACCGTTGTGTCGTCAGCAAACTTGGTGATAATGTTGGAGTTATGCGTGACCCACGCAGTCGGGTGAACAGGGAGTACAGGAGGGGACTACACACCCTGAGGGGACCCGTGTTGAGGGTCAGCTTCCCTCCACCAGCTGGGGCCGGCCCATCGGGAAGTCCAGGATCCAGTTGCAGAGGGAGGAGTTCAGTCCCAGGGTCCCTAGTTTGGTGATAAGCTTGGAGGGGATTATGGTAGTGAATGCTGCGCTGTGTAGTCTATGAACAGCATTCTCACATAGTTGTTTTCATCTTGTCCAGTTGGGAGAGGGCAGTGTGAAGTGTCAATTGTGATTGCTTCATCTGTGGATCTGTCGGGGTGGTATGCAAATTGGAGTGGGTCTAGGGTGCTCTGGGCTGATGGTGTTGATGTTGCATGACCAGCCACTTTCAAAGCCTTCATAATTACAGATGTGAGTGCTACAGGGCGATAGTCATTTAGGCAGATTACCTTCGAGCTCTTAGGAACAGGGACAATGGTGGTCAGCTTGAAACATGTTTGGATTACAGACTGGGACAAGGAGAGATTGGAAATGGCTGTGAAGACACTTGCCCAGCTGGTCTGCGCATGCTTTGAGAACGTGCCCTGGTATTCCAGCCTTGTGATTGCATTCCACCTTCCTCCTATAGTGTCCTTTTGCATCTTTGATGTCTTGTCGGAGGTCAGATCGGGTTTTCTTGTATCGTCCATGTCATGTCCCGTTCCTTGTAAGCGTAGGTCTAGCCTTTAGCCCAGTGCGGATATTGCCTGTAATCCATGTTTTTTGGTTTGGATACATTCTTATAGTCACTGTCTTAGGGGATGAAATCGCCTATGCACTTATTGATGAAGCATGTGACTGTTGTGATAAACTCCTCAATGCTATCGGATGAATCCCGGAACATATTCCAGTTTGCTTCATCCAACCACTTCCGTATTCAGCGCATCACTGGTACTTCCTGTTTGAGCTTTTGTTTGTAAACAGAATGCAGGAGAATGGAGTCATGGTCAGAGGATGAGGGGAGGGCCTCGTATGCGTTTCTGTGGGTAGAATAAAAGTGGTCTAGAGTTTAGTGCCATTAGTAACACAGAGACGTGTTGGTAGAAGTGAGGTAGGACGGTTTTAAGTCTCCACCACCCACTTGTTTGTTTATGGCCCCATACAGTTAGTTGAGTGCCAGAGTGGTGTTGGCTTGTGGAGGGATGTAGACAGCTGTGATAATTACGGATGAGAACTCTCTTGGTAGATTAAAGGGTCTGTAGCTAACCATGGCGAGGTATTCTATATCAGGTGAGCAAAAGCTTGAGATTTCCTTTACACTGGATGCATATCAGTTGTTATTATGAAAAACACACTTCCGACTTCCCCAGCCGTCCGATTCTGCCGCTGCATGGAGAATCCACAGAGTACTACGTGCATAGCGTCATCATCCAGACACGTTTCAGTAAGACATCATATTGCAGCTTTTCAAGTCTCTCTGATAGGAGACTCTCGAATGAAGCTCATCCATCTTATTCTTGAGTGACTGGACATTTGCCAATATTCACTGGCTTCATTGGTTTCTCATTCTGAAGGCAGTGAAGTCAGTCTGAAGTCAGTGTCTCTTATGTCTAATTGGCAACTGTCAAAATGTACTTTGAGAAGATCATTCATCTGCCACCTGTGTTTTGATCAAATTCATGATTCATCATGGTGTTATGGTATAAATGGTTATATTATGACTATAGTTTGATTAACGTAGTGCCACTGGGAATAGGTTTCCCGTCTGGTGAATCAGGTTGTGTACACAACAGTGACTCAGTTGTAATGGATCATGTCTGTGTCATCAACCCCAAGCTGAACTGAGTCTCTCTGACATCATTATGTCAGCAGTGGTGGTGGTGAGGTAAGATGGCCTCCCTGGCCTGTCTGTCTGAGCCATATTATCTCTGCTCTAACACTGCATGGCAATCTGCTGACTGGAATAATGATGCCTTGTTTTGTCTTTGTAATCATACATTTCACATAGATTTATGAATTGCTGATGAATACAGTATGGCATTTCTCTTTAATTTACAGTTGAATATATACTGTAGCTTTTAGCATTTTTGAGGTATGAGTGTTAAACAATTTAGATTCCAAAAATACTGTGCATCTCCCAGCATAATTTGGCCCATGTGTCACAAGCCTTCTCTGTCCTCAGGGTGAAGGATGACACTGTACAGTTACAGCATGGTTTGTGGTGCCACCAAATGTTTAGACAGATCTCTAGCCCTGTTTTGGTCACATGAACATCTCTGTTTATCACGAATGAGTGGTGCCACTGTAGCAGCCACTCGATGGTGAGGGACATTCTGTCCATAGCCCTTTTATAGGGTAATCCGATCCTGACATTGTGTAGATAGTCTGTCCCTGTCGCTAGAGAGAGCCTATTGTGCTAAACGATGCCAGTCAGCGTGTGCAGGCCAGGAGAGGTGTGCCCATCTGTGTGTGTTTTGGATGTGGTAACCACAGCAGTTGATTAGTACCCTCAGTGCGTCAAAGCGGAGACATATCATCATCCCAGCAGGCTGTCATTACTCTGCTTCAGTTGAATGGTGTCCCAGAACACTGAGGGGTCAGTCAGTCCATCCCTAGAGCTGGGTCATATGGACAAAAATCCATATTGCGATAAATTGCCTGAATTGATGCGATAACGATAAATAGAACTATACGTTTATAACATTAATGTGCACCAGTTTTTTTTTTTTATCCTTTAAACTACTACTACTAGTTTGAAGTTTGTAGCCATCAATTGTCCCAGTAACAATCACACATATTAGTAAACGTATTTCATTTCAAACTTCACATTTCTCTAGTATAGGCTACTTATCGTAATGAACGATATCAGCAAAATGCCTGCGGTAAGTGATCAGTATGGTCGGTGTTGATAATTTTCAGTTTATGGTCCCAGCTCTATCCAGGCCTGTTATTCTATTCCCAGTAATAATACCTAGGAGGGAACAGGGAAGAGACAGTCTGACTGGAATTTCATTTTCAGCTGATGGCAGAATGCACTGATGATCTCACTAAGATGGTTCATAAATAGGCTATAAATATGAACCTTTAACAAAACAGATACCTTTAGCACAGTTTAACTGGCCTTCAAGGTGTTCCTCCAGTTCATAGGATTCTCTTCCATCCTTTGAGATGGAAAGAATCTCAGACATTCATGCTGAAGTGTAGATTTAGTCTCTTTTGACAGACACTAGCTCTGTTGTAAGACTCATGCTCGTCTTTCACTGCAAGTCTTTCCTCATGCCTTTCGACACCATCTGGCTCTGTTTTGTTTTTAGTGCAGTTCCTTCATTTTCTCACAACCTTTCAGACCCAGCCAAAATGCTATTCTCAGAGCACATGTCTGGATGGACATGGGAAGGGGTGTTACACAAGTTTTATACAAGCTGGCTGGCCCCTTTTCCAAGTGACATTAGTGAAAGCAGTGTGTGAGATTCCCATTTTCCATTTATCTTATCAGTTATTGATTGTATGCAGTCAGTCAGTGTTTAGGCTGGGAAAACCCAAAACCCACACTCTTTGCACAACACCTCTGAAGTGTTGAGTGAACATTTCTACATCTACAGTCTCATTGAAAGGATGTGAGAATGAAGTTCTGTGATACCTGAGAGGAGGAGGAAGATGCCCCCCCCCCCCCCCCCCCCCCCCCCCCAGCAGACAGCCTGCATACTCCGGCCATGACTCACCACCAGCAGCCCAGTGTCCGGGAGTCTCGGCACAGTGCAGTCGGTCAGGGGCCAGCAGGGCCGCCGGGGCCCTGGGCCAACAGTAACTGTTTAAAGAGACAGTACATTTGGGCATTGTAGCAGCCAGTTGAGAGTGATTTTTAACCTGGCCCCTGCATGACCTATCTGATCTGAGCTACACCACAGGGAGCCTCTCTCATACCCCCCAATTCCCTCTCTTGCCCCCCGTCATCTCACACAGACCCTGGCCTGAAGCCTCTCTGGCTGTGTCTTGTCTAGTCAAATACCTTCCTTCTCCCTGAACCTTAACAGATCCTTCTGAACAGCTGCTGCTGTTATCTTAGACCTTAATCTGTTTTCTTAATGTCGTCACACAGAGAAGGAGAACCCGTACGAGGACGTGGACCTGAAGAGGAGGAGTTTGGGTCGGAAGAACCGCTTGGTACCGGAAAGCAACCGGACCTGGAGCTCCCAGAAACTCAACTCACCTCCTCAGGTAACCCAGCTAGCTAGCAGAACTGATGTATTTTCCTGCGGTAAAATTCTCCCTCAGACTAGAGTTAGATCTCTGAAACCTGGACAGGATCCTCCAATAATCTTGTTTCACAGCTAGATTTCTCATTAGTTGCGCTACAGAAGCCTTTTGATGTGTTGAAACCATTTGGAGTTCCAGTAAAATACTGTCTGTCTGCCTGGAAATGTAGGTTTGGCTCTGCTGCTTTAATATGGATGGGCACTGTCTCGTCGTAGGAAAGATGATTTAGAATTTCCTTGTGTTCAACTGGGAATGAGGTCACTGTGCGGTGAGGAAAATATATTGTATTATTCGGTATGGTTACTTATTGTCATGACAAAAACCTCAGTCAATCCCAGACCAAACCAGGATCCATTGCTTCATCCTATGGGCCCTGGTCAGAAGTAGTGCACTATAAAGGGAATAGGGTACCATCTGAGACACAGCCTCAGTATTGTCCTCTCTCTCCCCCTCCACAGCTGCCCTCTAAGCCCAGTAGCCTTTCCCTGCGCCTCTCTGGTCCCACAGACAAGAAGAGTCACCGGGCGTCCCGCCTGTCCAAGCGCCACAGCCATGATGACATGCTGCCGCCCCAGCTGGGGGTCTCTCCCTCCCCCTGCTGTCTGCTGGATGACGGCTTGAGCAGCGCCAGCGACACCCTGGCCTCCCGTAGACACCGGAGGATCCCCAAGGTACAATATAAAACACTCCAGGCTGTAGGAATGAACCTGTTCTCTCCATGAGGATCTCCTCAAGGACTATTCTGGAATGGAGCTCTTTTGTTTAACGTTTTTTGCAAGCCATGTATCTAACTGAAAGGCAAAATGGAGATGTAATGGATTTGCTATAGACTACACAAATGTCATTCTTTCGAATAATTCCTAAATGCACTGTGTCCGAACTCTTTGCTGATTCTCTTCATACTCTGTTTTAAACACAAACCATATCCCAGTGATATTTCTGGACATGGAGAGAGAGAACTGAGAAGGATTTTATGTCAATCTCTTCCTCCTCCCACACACTCAAATGGAACCAACTTTGAAGAGCTTCACCACAGGAGATCAGATAGTCCTATACTGTAGGTGGTACACACACTGAGCTTCCCCTTTCCTCTCACTGTTTACAGATGGTCCAGAGAATCAACTCCATTTACTGTACCAAGCGAGGGAAGAAGAGGCTTAAGAAGCTGACCTTGTCTAATATTGAGACGGCATCTCTGAGAGGTACGTAGGGCTCATCCCTTCCTTCTCTCCATCCACTGTCTGGAACAGGGAGTAAATATTTGTGTCTCCGCCACCCACACAGTGTCCGAGTCATCTCATCTGTATGGCATAAACATACAGTTGTAGAGTTGACCCCTGACCCTAAACAAACCTTTTTTTCTCTCTCCGATCTGTTTACAGATGACAACAGCGAGAGCGAGAGCGACTCTGATGACAGGTTCAAAGGTGAGAGGTCACAGTATGCAGTTGAAGCTCAGTCCCTGGAGGGCAATGGTGCATGGATTTGTTTCACTCACAGCAGATACAACAAGCGCACGTCTCTGTTAGTTTTGACAAGTCGGTGTTTGGAACGAGACATCGATCAAGTGACTTGTGACCAAAGGGACCACAGAAATGTAACTGAAAGGCAAGATGTAATGGATTTGCTATAGACTATACAAAGTCATTCGTTCGAATAATTCTTAAATGCACTGTGTCCGAACTCTTTGCTGATTCTGTTCTCACTCTGTTTTAAACACAAGCCATCTGTGATGACAGTTATGGTGAACTATAAGGTTTGTATTTCTCTCTAATCTGTGTTTAGGTTGTTATGTGTTGGACTGTGTGAGGATAAACATGTGTGAGTAAAGAGGTTTAATCAGTGTGTGGAAACCCATCTAACGTTTTAAATCCAGTTAAGTTTTGGTTCCCAGAATGCTTTTGGTAGGTTATAGATAACAATCATTTAACCTCCATTTGTTTGGTTTTTAAAGCATTTCGTGAATGTTTTTTTTTACATGCCAGGAACAGCCTGGCAAAGTTTTCAGGGGGAAGTTCCTACAATGTTTGATTTCATTTTCCTTTTACATTGTAACAGCGTTTTGGAAACATCATGCTTGACTAAATATGTTCCAATAATGTTTGGACTGTAAGCTCTTTGTCAGACTGCAGGGCTTGTATTGCACTATTAGCTGTGAGTTCTGTCAGTTGTGTGTAGTACACAGTGTTTGGGCTATGCATTGTGTCAATACAACCCTGTACTGATGGTTGAACTGTCCATATCCCTCTCTCTTCTCTCCCCAGCTCACACCCAAAGGCTGCTGAAGCTACAGTCAATGCTGCGGCGGGCCCCTAGCTACCGCACACTGGAGCTACAGCTGATTGAGTGGCAGGAAAGGGAGCTGTTTGAGTACTTTGTGGTGGTGTCCCTCAAGAAGAAGCCTACCAAGAACTCCTTCTCCCCCGAAGTCACCTACCAGTTCCCCAAGGTAAGGGAACAACCCAAACTGTATTCTGGCCCCTTGGTCATGGGTCAGACAGCATTGTCAAGTCCCTTTTTAAGTGAGAGAGAGAGGATTTAAACAGGAAAGGGGTCCTCGTAGATAACTCTTCTGAGACATTACTCACTGGACCTACAGAAGTATGTATGCTGAGAGCGCTGATACAGTTGAAGTCGGAAGTTACATACACTTGGGTTGGAGTCATTAAAACTTGTTTTTCAACCACTCCACAAATTTCTTGTTAACAAACTATAGTTTTGGCAAGTCGGTTAGGACATCTACTTTGTGCATCCAATAATTGTTTACAGGCAGATTATTTCACTTTTAGTTCACTGTATCACAATTCCAGTGGGTCAGAAGTTTACATACACTAAGTTGACTGTGCCTTTTAAACAGCTTGGACATTTCCAGAAAATGATGTCATGGCTTTAGAAGCTTCTGATAGGCTAATTGACATAATTTGAGTCAATTGGAGGTGTACCTGTGGATGTATTTCAAGGCCTACCTTGAAACTCAGTGCCTCTTTGCTTGACATCATGGGAATATCAAAATAAATCACCTCAGGATTTTTTTTGTAGACCTCCACAAGCCTGGTTCATCCTTGGGAGCAATTTCCAAACGCCTGAAGGTACCACATTCATCTGTACAAACAATAGTATGCAAGTATAAACACCATGGGACCACGCAGCCATCATACTGCTCAGGAAGGAGACGCGTTCTGTCTCCTAGAGATGATCGTGCTTTGGTGCGAAAAGTGCAAATCAATTCCAGAACAACAGCAAAGGACCTTGTGAAGATGCTGGAGGAAACAGGTACAAAGTATCTATATCCACAGTAAAACGAGTCCTATATCGACATAACCTGAAAGGCCACTCAGCAAGGAAGAAGCCACTGATCCAAAACCTCCATAAAAAAGCCAGACTACGGTTTGCAACTGCACATGGGGACAAAGATTGTACTTTTTGGAGAAATGTCCTCTGGTCTGATGAAACAAAAATGGAACTGTTTGGCCATAATGACCATCGTTATGTTTGGAGGAAAAAGGGGGTAGCTTGCAAGCCGAAGAACACCATCCCAACCGTGAAGCACGGGGGTGGCAGCATCATGCTGTGGGGGTGCTTTGCTGCAGGAGGGACTGGTGCACTTCACAAAATAGATGGCATCATGAGGAAGGAAAATTATGTGGATATATTGCAACATCTCAAGACATCCGTCAGGAAGTTAATGCTTGGTCGCAAATGGGTCTTCTAAATGGACAATGACCCCAAGCATACTTCCAAAGTTGTGGCAAAATGGCTTAAGGACAACAAAGTCAAGGTATTTGAGTGGCCATCACAAAGCCCTGACCTCAATCCTATAGAAAGTGTGGGCAGAACTGAAAAAGCGTGTGCGAGCAAGTAGGCCTACAAACCTGACTCAGTTACACCATTCCCTCCCCTACCCTGGATGACGCTGGGCCAATTGTGCGACACCCCATGGGTCTCCCGGTCGCGGCCGGCTACGTACCCTTGACTTATTCCACATTTTGTTGTGTTACTGCCTGAATTCAAAATTAATTTAAACAAACAAATCGCACCCATCTACACCAAATACACCATATTGACAAAGTGAAAACATGTTTTTTGAAATTTTAGCACATAAAAAAAAATGGCATACCAAAATATCTCATTTAGATAGAAATTCACACCCCTGAGTCAATGCATGTTATAATCACCTATGGCAGCGATTACAGCTGAGTCTTTCTGGGTAAGTCTCTAAGAGCTTTGCACACCTGGATTGTACAATATTTGCACATTATTTCTTTTTTATTCAAGCTGTCAAGTTGGTTGTTGATCATTTCTAGACAGCCATTTTCAAGTCTTGTCATAGATTTTCATGCCGATTTTAAGTCAAAACTGTAACTAGGCCACTCAGGAACATTCAATGTTGTCTTGGTTATCAACTCCAGTGTATATTTGGCCTTGTGTTTTAGGTTATTGTCCTGCTGAAAGGTGAATTTGACTCCCAGTATCTGTTGGAAAGCAGACTGAACCAGGTTTTCCTCTAGGATTTTGCCTGTGCTTAACTCTATTCTGTTTATTTTTATCCCAAAAAAAACTCTGTAGTCCTTGACGATAACAAGTATACCCATAACATGATGCAGCCACCACCATGCTTGAAAATATGAAGAGTGGTACTCAGTGATGTGTTGTGCTGGATTTACCCCAAACATAACACTTTGTATTCAGGACATAAAGTGAATGTCTTTGTCACATGATTTGCCATTTTACTTTAGTGCCTTATTGCAAACAGGATGCATGTTTTGGAATATGTTGATTCTGTACAGGCTTCCTTCTTTTCTTCTCTTCTTTCCTTCATTTAGGTTAGTATTGTGGAGTAACTACAGTGTTGTTGATCCATCCTCAGTTTTCTCCTATCACAGCCATTAAACTGGAACTGTTTTAATGTCACTATTGTTCTCATGGTGAAATCCCTGAGCGGTTTCCTTCCTCTCTGGCAACTGAGTTAGGAAGGACTGTAGTGACTGGGTGTATTGATACACCATCCAAAGTGTAATTAATAACTTCACCATGCTCAAAGGGATATTCAATGTCTGTTCGTTTTTTTTACCCATCTACCAATAGGTGCCCTTCTTTACGAAGCATTTGAAAACCTCCCTGGTCTTTGTGGTTGAATCTGTGTTTGAAATTCACTGCTCGACTGAGGGACCTTACAGATAATCGAATGTGTGGTACAGAGATGAGGTAGTCATTCAAAAATCCTGTTAAACAACATTTCTGTCCATGCAACTTATGTGACTTGTTACTCCTTAACTGGTTTAGACTTGCCATAACAAAGAGGTTGAATACTTATTGAATCAAGACATTTCAGCTTTTCATTTTAATTAATTTGTAAACATTTCTAAAAACATAATTCCACTTTGACATTATGTGTTATTATGTGGAGGCCAGTGACACAAATTCTCTTAAATTGAAGCTGTAACACAACAAAATGTGGAAAAAGTCAAGGAGTGTGAATACTTTCTGAAGGCACTGTAGATGCAGAGATTGCGGAAGAGTAGGGTCATGGCCGTAACATACGAGTTGAGGGAGTTTTGGGAGTTTATTGACAGTAAGTGGTGTAACCAGGAAACGGTTTCTATGGTACATAAGCGTTTACTTACTCAAAGATCTCTTTTTAAGTTATTTAAGATTTGGTTCAGTGATAGAATCCCCTGAGAGATGTCGGTATGTTGGTTCTCTGCCAGAGAAAAGCCTGACCCAATGACGTCGGGGGGGAGAGGGGGGTTGGTGGTGATGATAAGGGGAGGAGGCGCTGACCCTGTGTGGGAGAATGCTTAGGCTGGTAATTTATTCGTACTATAGGGGAGGTTTTTGGGGACCCTGTAAAGAGGACACTCAGTAGACTGTAAGCGTCTGGGTCTGTTTCTGACTGAGGCGTTTCCTGTTCCTTTCTCGTCTCGTCTCACAGCTAGAGAGGCCCACCAAGCTGATGAGGGAGGCAGAGCAGAGACTCAAAGCCATCCCCCAATTCTGCTTTCCAGATGCCAAGGACTGGACCCCAGTGTCTGAATACAGCAGGTACAGTATGGGTTACTATACAACCCCACTGCATCACTGAGGAAAGCTCACCACCACACTGTTGGCCTATTAGTCCCATTCCTTGCTACAACCAGATGGGCACTAATCAGTTGGGATGCACAAGTGTTTCATATATAGATTAAAGTTTTTAAAAACTACCAAATCGATAGTATGATTAGACGTGTAAATATCAACGTGTAAAATTAGGAAGAAAACACAGAGATTTAATGCCATTATCTCCATGAATTCCTGGTAGACTCTTACTCTCACTCCTACTCCTGACAACGTGGGTCCCTAAAACAGTCTTCTCTCTCTGCCACAGAGACTGTACTACTTCACCAACCCTAAAGTGGGAATGAGATCCAACACTATGTTTCCTTTGATCACTGTTCAGTCTCTACAATCTGAATGCTGGTTTGACTATAATAGAGACTTGTGTGTCTGTCTGTGTCTGTCTGTGTGTGTGTGTGTGTGTGTGTGTGTGTGTGTTTCTCGGTACAGTGAGACCTTCTCGTTCATGTTGACTGGAGAGGATGGCAGCAGGAGGTTTGGGTACTGCAGGCGTCTGCTGGTAAGTAAGCCACCATTAGTTCGCTGGTCCCTGTTCTGTTCACACCCTGCTGAGCCAGCCCTGTTTGTTTTGACAATGTTTTTTTATCTGAACAACTGATGTTTTTTTCCTGTGGGACCATTGAGGAGTTATTGCGTCACCAAGCTGGGTGTGAGTAGGAGAGAAAGTAAATAAAGTGAATTTTAATGGCCGTATGTAACAAAGCTTGGTTGTTTTTGCCTTTCAACACGGTCGGGATGAATCCTAGTTAAACTGGACTCCTTCTGTTTCATGAGAGTTTCTCAGGAGAAGAATGACGAAAAACAAACCATGAAATGTCTAAGTTTGTCATTGTAGAGCACAACCCGCC
The DNA here is from genome assembly GCF_020615455.1 of Coregonus clupeaformis. NCBI lineage: Eukaryota > Metazoa > Chordata > Actinopteri > Salmoniformes > Salmonidae > Coregonus > Coregonus clupeaformis. The sequence goes on along the minus strand of NW_025534395.1, from coordinate 85,539 downwards.
AGTAAGGGTTGCTAGTCCTTTGATGTTTTATAATGAGCCCACATTTGGCTTGAGTTCAGAAAGTATGGCTGTGTGGGATGTTGTGCTTGCTGTGATTTTTTTATGTCACTTTTATGCCCAAGAATGTGTACATTCACACAGTGTGTATGTTTTGTAGGGTTTGTCAGTGTATTTTAGTAGCCTACTGTATTTATGTGTCACGTAGATTCTTAAATTCAGTTGTGGCTGTTTCTTGATTGTATTGAGCTCAGTAGTTGCTGACATTAAGTAGCTGTAGATCAGACGACTCCTGATGCTGTGAGAGTGTGAGGTTACTTTTCTCCTCTCCGGTAACCCAGCTCCTTCCTTCCCTGGTGGAAGTCTAAGGAGCTGGCATGAGCAACGCATTCCTAAGGACTTTAACCAAGCTCCACATGCTTGATTTAATCATCCATTTGGAGAAAGCAGAGGAGAAAATTGCATACCTAATATGGACAAGTGGATCGGGATTTCTTTATATGTATGCACGTGTTAATTTGTGTGTGTGTGTGTCTGTGTGTGTGTGTGTGTGTGTGTGTTTGGAGATGGATAGATCCAGGAGGCCTGGTTGGCTCCAGAGTAGACTGGTGTGTGATTGTTTAGTGTGGAGGGTAGGGGTGATCATTAACTGTGTAGAGACTGCAGCACCTGTGTTTAGTTTACAATGGGAAGCCTCAGTCTCTCCAGATTAAAGACGTCCACCAGCAGCAGAAAGGACAAATCTATAAATATTTGGTCAACCAAAGCTGATTGTGAACTAACCTGGTGCTTTATCTGAATAAAAGCAAGTACACCACATAGCTTTGGTCAACTTAAGCTGTTGGCTTTATCATGTTTGTGTGTATGATACTGTTACAGTATATTCTCATTGATGTTGCATATAAACCTAACCAAGCCCCTTTCTATTTATCTTAGTATCTATTGCCATATTACTGTCTGTGTCACCTTATAAGCCTCTCTTCCCCAGTGACTGACGACTCTTAATTTGTGCCCCTGTTCCAGCCAAGTGGGAAAGGGCCTCGCCTTCCTGAGGTGTACTGCGTCATCAGCCGACTGGGCTGTTTCCACCTGTTCTCTAAGGTGAGTTCATGCTTACACACAAACACACACACACACCCTAGTTTAGCCATTGTTGCGGTTACCTGTCTCTGAGTCGAGCCGAGGCCAGTGTTCCCAGGAGTGAGCTAGTTGAGGCTGTGCCAGCATTTCCACTCAAAGATATCCTGTTCAGCATAAACCTGATTTCCCAGTTAAATTGTTTCCTTCACTTGTTCCTGAGTTGAGATAACATGAAACAGAGTGCTCATTGTGTTTAAGTTCTCCATGCCTTATCTGCCTCCTCATAAATCCTCTATGAAGAGTGTATTTGAAGTGAATAAGGCCTGTGTTAAGGGAAACAGTTAAGAGGTAGTAGACGTATCTAATGAATGGAAATAACTTTTTATTACTGTGTCGTGAGTGCTAAAATGTGCCAAAAACTGTCAGTGAGTTTCATTTCATATTCATTTAGGGCTAAAAGGATGCATAAATACAATAGATTGTTTCTGTCTTGTGACAGCACGGGCACCTCAACAGTGAGGGTTGAACAGCCCTCATACAGATGGCAGGGTGTAGGTTTCAGAAGGCACCGTTTTGAGGGCTTGAGAGCTGCGTAGGTGAGAGAGGAAATGTTTTCCAAGGAGTTTGAAGTGCTTTTCTAGTTAAGGCGAGAAAGACGGGAGTGTTTGATTTCACCGGGAACAGAGGGTGTGTGGGGAGTGGAGGTGATATCATATGACCCTGAATGTGAGTGTGTCTCTCTCCAACAGACTTTCCAGACAGGAGTAGGCAGGTCTGAAACAGACAAACACATGGGCATATTGGGTGGGATTTTCCTTTGCTCTTTTCCACACATATCAGACAGCCACAGAAAGAAATTCGTACTGTATTTGTCAAAAGGAGCAAAGGTAGCCTGGTTCAGACATTAGCAGGAGCTTTCCTTCAGACAGCAACACACGTTACCATTGTTCCATTCTATCTTCACTGGCCATACTGATTGAAGGTATGGTCTTGGTCTATTACTAGGACTCTCAATCTACATCCCAAGTGACACCTTATTCCTGTTAGTTAACTGCTTTTGACCACGGTCCTTAAGGCACTATATTGGGGCTCCCGAGTGGCGCAGCGGTCCCTCACCTTCCTCACTACAGACTCTGGTTAGATTCCAGGCTGTATCACAATCCATTCTAAATAAGAATTTGTTCTTAACTGACTTGCCTAGTTAAATAAAAAAATAAAGGGAATTTGGGACATTCTGTTTAAAACATGTGTTGTGTCTGCAGTGTGGTCTAACTCTCAACCCCCTGTCCTGTGCTGTGTGTAGATCCTGGATGAGGTGGAGAGGCGGAGGGGGATCTCTGCAGCCCTAGTCTACCCCTTCATGAGGAGTCTGATGGAGTCACCCTTCCCAGCGCCGGGGAAGACCATCAAAGTCAAGACCTTCCTGCCTGGAGCAGGGAATGAGGTTAGAGACACATCAGCCCTTGGTTACTAAGGTTCCAGCAAAGAAGGATGATGCATGAAGATAATGAGATGTATGCTTAATTGAGCATGACCTGTGACCTCTGTGAACGTATGACTGGTTGTGACCCCAGGTTGTGACCCCAGGTGGTGTTCTCCTCCCCAGGTCATTGAGCTGAGGCGGCCCATGGACTCCAGACTGGAGCATGTAGACTTTGACAGTCTCTTCAGCTGCCTGAGCGTGCGTCAGGTGGTGCAGGTCTTCGCCTCCCTGCTGCTGGAGCGCAGAGTCATCTTTGTGGCTGATAAACTCAGGTGAGCGGCCAGACTCTTATTGTTAGTAACCCTTCTAGTGATAAGTAAAGATGGAGAGAGAACTGAATCACCTTCTCATGGGAAGCTGTACCTGACTAATAGTCATGCCTTGTTAGAGGCAGGTGGGGGTTGTTGAAACTTGTAGATGTTAGATGATAGTTACTTGTGCCAAGTGAAATGCTCAATAATACCTTTAGAGGAAGTATTTTGTTTAGGTAGTTCTGAAACGCTGTTGTCATTTTTAAATAATGATTGAAACTACAGTATTTACAGAGAAATCTGATACGTAGAGCTCTGAAGGCCTGCTCATATTTTAGTGTAAGGTTATCGCCCGACAAAGATCTGAACCGACATTAGGCTATAAATGGTAAAAATAGTTCCTAGAATACTTCATCCTTCTCACCCATGGTGGCTAGGAGTGAGATAAATTGCTGTCTAGGATTACATTGTATGTTAGCAATAATATCCCTCCTCATTTATCGCTGAAGTCCACTGTCTTTTTCTGCAGTCAATCCACCTATTCTAACCCCATTACAATAACATCTGCCTTACATGAGAGGGATTTTATTGCATGTTCTTGTACATTTTCCCTTTTCTGTTTACGTTCACACAGAGGCTGGATTTGTTCAATTTAAAAAGGTTTTCTCAGACCCACCTCATTGCTGAGCTCAGGGTTCCTCTATCTGTATCTTTCTGGACACATGGCTGTAAAGTACAGACTGACTATGATACCGTCATCATAACACTGTTTCACATGTCTTGGTGCATTTCCTCTCACATAGATGACATATCCTGAACTTTAAAGAATGGACTAACTTCAAAGAGAGATTATTTACATAGTATGTATAACAGTTACAATAGTGGGGATTGCCCTGCCACTCTGCCAGTGCACTCTGGCTCACCCTATCTGTTGATGCCAGATTTAATTCCTCAGTCGAGCTACTTGCCATTCACCCGATCTGCACAGAAAATAGCAGCCTTCTACTGTGGCTTTGTCAGTTGGTGCTTAACGGGTTTAGCATGCAGGGACAGGGTTAGAACTGTTAAATTAATCAGTGTAGCCATCTTGGACCGCACCTACCACCATGGAGTAATGGAACTCTCCCTGCATGGACTCACAACTGATGTGGTTCCAGAAGTGGGTCATCTCTCTGCCGGGGGCCACTGTCCAACCACAGCAGGCAGGGTGGGGTGGGGCCGATAACATGGAGCTAGGGGTCTCCAAGGAGCCAGAGTCCCACCAGGCAGGCACAGCAATCTGCCCCTGGCTATAGCACAGCACTCTGGGCTGAGGGGCTCTGTTAGAGGGGGGCAGGTTTGTGTTGAACGGTAATCTCTACATATCAGAGGACAGTTTAAACAAACATCAGTGGGGGCAGTGACTGTGAGGGGAAGGAATGTACTTCCTGTGTGCAGCGACTCTCCCCTCTGATCTATGGCTTCACTGTCACTGTATGACTGATGGCGCCATGTTCATTCCCTGGTCCCTGCCTGGCCTGTTCACTACAGCCCTCTCTCCACCCAGGGGGACTCCGAAAAAGCTGTTTTTGTCGTCACTCCGCCGTTTGAGACAACGACAACGACTCCCGGGTTCATGTCAGTTGGCACATCACCCAAAGATAGTTAGTTAATCAGTCACCCATTTCTAAGGGCTCTCGTGAACAGCAGCAAGGACTTGAGAGCTGGATCGAATAGTCTGTGTCTGAGGTACTGTTAGTTAACAACACTGAAAATCAGCACCATGAGTCTGAACAGACTACAGTACTACAGCCGTGCTCAATATTATAACTTCATTGAAAACCATACATTATGACTTTTTTGAATATCATAAAACCTGCTTTGTATCAACACAATCAGCGTGCCCCAGAAAACGGACCAGACCCCCTGTGTCTCAGTTCCCATTGAAAACAGGATTCAAGGAGCCACTCTGGGCGTCATTGGGCCGTGTTGGGGAGAAGGGAGAGACCCTCTACTGACTTCACAGGTAAAAGGGTCTGGTCCCGCTGGAGACAGAGAACACAATCCAATCCCAGAATTCCCTTCCAACACAACATGATGTATGACTGGGTGTAATGTATATCCAATAGGAGAAGGATCTGAGGGAGGGAAAACACCAAACAGGCCATGTTAGGGAATGTGTCAACACTGGGTTGTACTGTGGTAATATTTGATATATAAGTATTATTTTTAAACCAGGTGGTTCGAGCCCTGAATGCTGATTGGCTGAAAGCAGGGGTATATCAGACAGTATACCATGGGTATGACAAAAAAAGCTAAAATGATTTTTGGCCTTACTGCTATTAGCCCATACAAATGCATTGAATAACAGATTCACTACATGGAACAACAGATGGTCCCCCCCAAAATCAGATGTTTATTATTATTATTATTATTATTATTATTATTGTTGTTTTTTTTACATGTATTTAACCTCTTATTGTTGGCGCTAAACAGTCTAAGCCCTGTCTAAGCCGAGGGGGTTCTACTAAGCTATATGGAATTGTTTTAAGAAGGTCATACCAAGGATCATTTTGCTATTTGATTTATAATTTTAAGACCCCTTGTATATTAAAATATGATTTGATGAACATTTTTATTTGGCCTTACTGCTGTTAGCCCGTACAAACGCATTGAATAACAGATTCACTACATGGAACAACAGATAGTCCCCCCAAAAAAATAAAAGGATGTTTGTTCTGAAATGTCTGTCCTATATCTGAGAGAAATAAGAAAGATCAGCAAACATATTTTTTTTTTTACATGTATTTATTAACCCCTAATTTTTGGCACTAAACAGTCTCCATATATACAGTAGTATCATGTTTCAGGAGATGACCCAGATGCAGACAGTGTCAAAGTAACAAAAGTTTATTACAAAAACAGGGGGCAGGCAAACGACAGGTCAAGGGCAGGCAGAGGTCAGTAATCCAGAACAGAGTCCAAAAGCTACAGAACGGCAGGCAGGCTTTGGGTCAGGGCAGGCAGAATGGTCAAAACTGGGAAAACTAGAAAACAGGAACTTGAGAAAGACAGGAGCAAGGGGAAAACCGCTGGTAGGCTTAACGAAACAAAACGAACTGGCAACAGACAAACAGAGAACACATGTATAAATACCCTGGGGAAAATGGGGAAGATAGGCGACACCTGGAGGGGGGAGGAGTCAATCACAAAGACAGGTGAAACAGATCAGGGTGTGACAAGTAGAGCAAAATGGAGAACACCATCGTGTTCGTGAGAGTCTCATCTTTCCACAGAGAGGTTTGTAGGCCAAACCGTTCGGACGCAACAGACGATTTTGTGAGAAGACCGATTTTCAGGATGTCTCATGGTCTGAAAAACACAGCTCTAGCTCTGTCACCTTTCATTGCAGATGCGGAAGTGCAACATAGATGGATGTGGTGGATTGAGACGCATCCAATGCAAACAAACAGATATCTCTAGCTTAAACTGACAATTGTTTTTTTATTATTATTAATAATATGCTAATTCGAATATGCTAATTAGACATCGACCTTAGTTTTTTTTATGTTTATCAGACTTTTTTTGATATTATGGTAAAACCATGTGCAATCAAGTATAATGCGTTTAGCCGACTAAGATCAAGAAATGGTCATGAGAAGCGAATATCAAATTACATACAAGGTATAAAGCTTATGTTATAAGGCAATACTGACCCTTAGGCATTGTTCTGGGCCATTTGCCATGGGGCCAGTAAATTAGGGCTGAGCCTACGGGGTTACATGTACATTTTAGTCATTTAGCAGATGCTCTTATCCAGAGCGACTTACAGTAATATTTTTTTCATACTGGCCCCCCGTGGGAATCGAACCCACAATCCTGGCATTGCAAGCGCAATGCACTACCAACTAAGCTACACGGGACTACGTGTACTGTTGCGTTAACCCTTTATTTGTACTGTAGGCTGTGTGTGACTTGTTTAAGGGGTCACAACGGGTCGTTTGCCTAAAGCAAGCGTCTTGGTATGTCTCGCCGAAACTTTTTCTAAATGCTTTATATCAGACGTGTTGCTGCTTATCTGTGAAATCAAACAGCCAGACAGACAGTTACTCAGAACTGATGCTGATTAACAAGCAAATGGCTGCTGTAATAACAACGTTGATGCCTAATTATATAAATTCATCATCGGTTACATCAGTCTGTAATTGCTTAACCAGATTTACCTGAAGGCTCTGTGCTGGGATTGCTGCAGTGCTCATAATGTAAACATCATCTTCCAGTTATTATGGGTCTAGGGAGAGAAGGGTTACCACCACAGAGAGAGTTTAGGCTTGTTTGATCTGCCTGTGAGTCTAAATGGGCGGGTCTAAACTATCCCTGCCATTCTAGTTTTAAGACTTGCCTGTGGGCTAGCTTCAAAATATACAGGTTAAGACAAGAGGATTCTAATATCCCATAACTCTTTGCAATTCATGGGACCAGCATTGCTAGTTAGCAACAGCGCTAGTAGATATCAATGGAGCTGATCCCATGAATGTGTTTATTTTCTAACGCTTCCGCATGGAATTACTTTGTTGTCTTAACCTTCCCATTTTCAGCCTAGCCTGTGGGTGTAGAGGTGATTGAATCGCTTCTCTTTTTTTGGGCCAATCTGAGAGCATGGAGGTAGTTTCCGATTATTGAAGTGCTTTAATAAGTAAATGTTTCTATTGTATTTGATGAGAGGCCAACAGTAGAAGAGACAGGGGGTTGGGGGTAGGTAGTGTGTGTATGAGTGGGAGAGAGGGAGAAAGCTAGTGGGTAAGAGAGGGAGAGAGGGAGAAAGCTAGAGGGTAAGAGAGGGAGAGAGGGAGAAAGCTAGAGGGTAAGAGAGGGAGAGAGGGAGAAAGCTAGAGGGTAAGAGAGGGAGAGAGGAAAGACCGCCTCCTAAAAGCTTTCTCTGGTCATGGTGGAATTAACTTCAGGCTCTTGTTGTCTGAGGGGGAGAAGGGGAAGGCTGCTTTCTTACCCCTAGTTTTCCCCTTCACCGCTCACTGTAATATCAGAAAACTTCACAACTAACCCAGAAATCACCAGATGTATTGTCATTTTTATTTGTTTAAAATCCTCCATTCACACCCCATTCATAATTTTCTTCTACCACCTGTTGAAATGACTGGGGTTTGCATTAGATTCAGGAAGAGCCCATTGCTCCAGACTCCAGCAGCCGTATAATATGGTGTATGGCAGTCTATCTGTAACCCCAGGCTGTTAAAGTGAGCCACTGGAGGTAGCTACAGTGTACCGCTCTAATCTGGGAACATGCTGAACAGTTTATTTAGTCCCTTATTACTCCTGAACACTGTTGTATCACACTGAGCAATGCTGGCACCGCACCAAACAACCTACAACAACTTAACTCGTTCCCTGTGTGTATGTCTAACACCCAAAGGTGGAGTGGATGAACACAGTGGAAACATATGTCAAAGATTTCTGTGAGACTGAAGAGGGAAACTCAGATGAGGGAAAACAGAGGCCAAGCATCTGACTTTCCCATAATTATTATTATTGTTATTATTATTATATACACACACTACAATGCTGCCCACAAGAAGCACTGGATTCAATAGGACCATGTGTAGGGTTGCCCAAGGGAAGCCTGATCTTACTCTTCAACAGCTTCCGCTGCAACTGTTCATACCAGGGAGTCCAAGCTTAGGCCGTGATGGGGACTTGAGATCCTTATGGAGAGGAAGTGGGGAAAAGACATTGGAGCTCTATGTGAATACTAAACATTCTGCTAGATGAGGACTGAGGGTTGATTCATTACTTATTTTACATTTACATCATTTAGCAGGGATGTCAATGGGAGCAGTTGAGTTATGAGCATACATCAATTAAGATTCAGCTCTGTATAGATAATACACACACACAAAATGCACCAATGAGCAGTATGCACACAAATTCATTCATCATTCTCATCATTGCTTAATTTGAGCCGGATCCTAATAAAAGCGATCAAAGTTCATTTGAGTTTCCTCAACGTTAATTCTCCTGACTCTAATCTGTCTGCTGTAGGCTACTAAAATATTTGATCAACTTCCAAATATTGTTTTACAAAGTAAAACAAGAGAGAGAGAGACTTTTGGCACAAACACATCGGCCATCACCGGCATGTGAGTTGCGCATGATTGGGTTATTGAGTCAGTGAAACTGGAAAGCATTTTTAGGACTATAATTTCAACCTCATATTGTAGCCTACAATATGTGTGTCTCCACACACCTAGGCCTAGGCTATTGATGGATTCAAGACAAGGTCATTTTTATTGATCTCAGTGTGTCAGTGTCAAAGTAGCTTGTCATTTCGACCATTTGTGAGATATTAAAAAAGATTCTGCCAAAGTCTCCAGTCATATAAAATGATGCAGAATTGCATGAAATGCATTTATAAAAGGCACCAAAAAAAAATCCCAGACCCTAGGCTACTAAAAATTTTCCCCATGTGTGCAACTTCTGGAAGTGCCTCTACTCTACTGCAGTGCTTTATCAGAGCTCCCCAGGTCACCCCTCTCTTGCGCTCACTTTTTTCCCCCGGTCCCTCCCGATTTACAAATTCATTCATCATTCTCACCCTGAAAAATGTGTAGAGTATATGTGTATCAGCATTAGGAGCTGTTAGGCAACAGGTGTACTGATGCTCCTGCCAGGGCCTGTGTTTGTCCTGGGGTGAAATGGGCCCGTCTGGGCTGGTGGATGGTGCTGCTGACACTGGGACTCTCCATCCTGCACCTGTGGGTCTGACAGAGTAAGCCTCTCTATCCTGAGAGTTTCCTGGGAATCTGCATGCTCAGCCACAGGCAGATCCAGGCCAACCATTCCTGATCTGACATGCTTATATAACCCCAAATGCAAAATATCACAAAGCAAAGTTAGGATCCTCTAAACTTAAGTGGACATGGTTTTGTTATGACCTGGTCTGTAAAGGTCAGCCATTCCTTTCTGCTTTAGGCTGCGTCCCATATAGCACCCTTTTCCCTATTGTCCCAAAAAGCACCCTTTTCCCTATGTAGTGCACTACTACCAATATGAGCTCTGATCAAAAGTTGTGCAATATATAAGGAATAGGGTGCCATTTGGCACGCAGCCTTAGAGAGTTGACTGGCAGCTCTGGGCAGAGATGGTGTTTTTATTGCAAGTTCATCTTTTCCCATGAGTGTTTCCCTCAGGACTGAGTGTGTAAGTGATACTCATGGTATCAGTCCTCTCCTCTGCAGCGCTAGCTCTGTCTAGCATGTGGCTGAGGTTCTAAGAGCTGTGCCCCATCACTCCCGGTTTGAACATGTCAAACCCCGGAGACTGGCTCTGTTGAAAGTGATCAGCTCCTTCTGCAAATAAAAATCAGACAGTGAAACTGAGACTGCTTTCTGTTCTATGTTATGATGAGTGAATAAGAAACCTGAACAGACCATGGGGCTGCAATTATTGAGCCATGTAGATACTGGTCTCGCTTCACAGTGTTCATTAACTAGAAAAACTTGCCATTATACTCATAGCTCTATTTACAGTAAACTGTACTAAAACAAGATAAAGGTTCCGTCAAGGAGAGGCTGTATTCACATCAACATTGACATTGTGATACAGCGTGGACACCTATTTGTAGTGGGAGTACTGTGTGTTTGGTAGAATATGCCCTCTGCTGTTGAAGAGAACAACTATGGAAAACATTCCTTATTAACACTGCATTCATCTTAAGTGGAGTGTTTGCATACCACGTTTGATGGTTAGTCTTGGTCTTGGTCCCCACTGATTTAGAGTTGTGGTATCTGTGTGTTTCTGATGGGCCTCATGGTTTATTTTCCCTCTCTATCTGTGTGTACATGGACTGTATGGAGTGCAGGGGGACAGAGGGGAGGCGGGTCGGCCACTGTCAACAAGCTTGGGACCGTGAGAAAGACGACATACTATTTGTGATTTTGTGTTAAGCCACAGCTGTCAAAATTCACCAGCGGCAAGGGTGCTGTTTTGGGTAATATCAAACGGATTCAAGATCTTGTTAAACTATTGTAATACACCCAACCCATCTCTGAGGGTAAGGGAGTGGTCCTACTGTGTGTTGCCACAGTGGCAGTGCCTAGTGTACTCAGCCTGTCACAGATGTTTATAGAGCAGGCCTTAGCTGTGGGCTGTGTGGTTAAGGGTGTTACACTGTCAGTGGGAAAGGTGGAAATGTAAAAGATGAAAACTTTTTAATGGTTGCCATGGGTGAACCTGTCTGTCTGTCTGCTGCTCCCAGTGGTGTAAAGTACTTAAGTAAAAATACTTGAAAGTACTATTGAAGTAGTTTTGGGGGGTATCTTTACTTTACTATTCATATTTTGGACAACTTTTACTTTTACTTCACTACATTCCTAAAGAAAATAATGTACTTTTTACTCCATACATTTTCCCTGACACCCAAAAGTACTCGTTACATATTGAATGCTTAGCAGGACAGGAAAATGGTCAAATTCACACACTTATCAAGAGAACATCCCTGGTCATCCCTACTGTTTCTGATCTGGCAGACTCACTAAACACAAATGCTTCATTTGTAAATTATGTCTGAGTGTTGGAGTGCCGTGGCTATCCGTAAATTTAAAAAAAACAAGAACATTGTGCCGTTTGGTTTGCTTAATATAAGTAATTTCAAATGATTTATACTTTTACTTTTGATACTTAAGTATATTTTAGAAATTACATTTACTTTTGATATTTAAGTATATTTAAAACCAAATACTTTTAGACTTTTACTCAAGTAGTATTTTACTGGCTGACGTTCATTTTTACTTGAGTCATTTTCTATTAAGGTCTCTTTACTTTTAATCAAGTATGACAATTGGGTATTTTTTCCACCACTGGCTGCTCCAATGTGAAGTATTGTCCAGACATCACTCTCCTGGCAGCTGAATGTCAGGAGGAGTGATTTCTTTCTGCTCTATCCTTTCCTTTCCTGCCTTTTTCTTATTTTCTTCTTTTGTTGGAGAGAAAGAACAGCCTGTTGAGAATGGATTTCAGACTGTCCCTTAGACCAACTGGAGGAAGGAACGTGGTGTTAAGCCAGGGTACATAGCTGCAGTGGTTCACCTCACATATACAAAAGTAATTGTTTCAAGGAAAAGAGGATCAGGTTGTTGTTTGGTTTGGATGTTGGAAAGACTGGTTCACTTATGACATTAAGTAATACGCTCTCATTTGGCTTTCTTCTTGATATTAGAGGAAGATAATGATGAACTTTAAACAAATCTCAATAAGGTTTTATTTTGTATTTTATAGAAGAACATGAGAGTCCACATTTTTGTTGCATCTGTTTGTTGTTCTTTGTCCGCTGCTGGCTGTTGTTTTAGGAGTATTCAGGGTTCACTTCAAAACACAACCCACCACTCCCTTTTCAAAGGTCAGGATAAAGTGGGCCATCTGATGGAAAATCTGGCATCCCCATGTTTTCCCTAACAGTGTTCATATCTGGTTTGCTGATCGGCCCCCCTGCAGTTCTGTGTTGTGATTGTAAAGGTGAGTGATGTTGTCTCTCTCCCTATCCCTGTCCAGCTGTATCTGATGTTGACTGTCTCCATAGAGATCTTAAAATGATTAGATATAGTGATTCTATATGTAATTCTCTGGTTGTCTGTCTCCCTTCTGCAGTACCCTGTCCAGCTGTATCCACGCGGTGGTGGCTCTGCTCTATCCCTTCTCCTGGCAGCACACCTTCATCCCCGTCCTGCCTGCCTCCATGGTGGACATCGTCTGCTGCCCCACACCCTTCCTGGTGGGGCTCCTGTCCAGCTCACTGCCCAAACTCAAAGACCTGCCTGTGGAAGAGGTTGGTACTTGATTTTCTCCATGTCTCTCTCTGGCTTTTCCCCTTTGTCTCCCACTGTCTTGCTTTTCTTTGATCAGGTTTAATGTATTGGCTCCTCCTCCATTCTGTGCCTCTGATTTGGTTTGCTTGAGGCTACAGATTAGAGGCTATTCCACTGTCACATTCCATCTCTCTGTTAGACACTGGGCTGGGGAGTTGCCTTCCTGTTACTGGTCAGCAGTAGAACGCCCACAACAACCTACAGTATATTACACAGTCAATTACCCTGCTTGTTTTCATTAAACATTTACCCAATGAGGGACTTATATTTCTGGCGAGAATTGCGTAGAGAATGTTGATCCTCTTGGCTGATTGGTGCAGCCATGGGACAGATTCAGAGGGATCCGGATATACAGTAAGTAGGACATCTCACGAGACAGCTATAATGGTGCTCCTCCCAACCTCCCTCAGAGACCCAGTACCACCCCTGGGTCCAGGATGAAAGCACACTCTCATGATGACTGTCACAGGCTTCTTTGAAAGAATGCCCTCTGGTCAATTGTTGGACCATCTGAACAATTATTTTCCAGTGATTCAGAGCAATTTTACCCTCAAACTTTTTTTATATGTCATTTTCATTCAAGCGCTACATACCAGAGATAGTTCTAAATCAGTCTCATGTTAAATTCACAGTCACACATTGAGCAATAGCATTGTGTTTTCGAAAGGTCGGCTCAAATTCTCTCAGAGCGCTGGATGTAATATGACCCGTTTCCTCTGTTTTGCTGCCCATGGACCCTGTAGGCTCCCAGTATTGAGTATTAGAATTCAAGCCATGAGCTTCCCAATATTGAGCTGTCAGAGTCCACACAAAGTGTGAGGCCTGCTATAGCTATAATTGCCTGTTCAGTGCTGTCCAGCAGTCTCGCTGTGGTCAAAGCCTGACAGGACGTTGACCTGCAGCAGTTTTGTCACCAATTACAGAGCGAGGAGGACAAGACGACGTGTCTGCTTCTCTGCTCTCCCAGCTGGACTGTTCTGCTCTGTTCTGCAGCATTCTTGGAACGGAGCGCTGATTTGCCGAGGCAGAGTGGAAAGAGGGGGAAATCACTTGAATCTGTCCTCGTTAAAGTAGCAACAACTCCTCCTGCCTCAACGTGCTGTAGTGTGGCTGACCCTGGCCTAAACCCCCCAGTGAATGTGGCCTTGGCAGTTGGCAGCTGCTGCTGCCTGCAGGGCCCATGCCAGGGCAGCCTCAGCCCTCCACTCTGGGGTCCTGGCCCCACTGGGGAGGGAGGGAAGTTCTGGCTCTAACTAAAAGCCTGGCAGGAGAAGCCATCAGGCCTCTTAAAGCCCAGCTCTCTGCCATTAAAACAGTTAGTCCAAGTCAGCAGCATCTGCCCTCAGCCCGTGGAATGAGTGAAAAGACCATCTCACCCCGTCTGTCATACTTAACATAGGGCTTTTAATGGCCTGTCAACAGCATCTGTTGTCTGTTTACATCTGTCTTGATGTTGCTGATCGACTCAATAAAAATTCCTCAAGTATCCTTTCAGTGCTTTTAAAGATCTCGTTTTAACGCTGGTATAACACTTCCAACTTCTGGAAGAGCTTGTCTTTCTCTTGATGGAGAGTTTGATTTATTTGTAGAGGGCATTGGGATTCCACTGTATGCACATGGAAGAAGCCTGGATTTGATTGAAGATTCCTAAATGTGATCGACCACCTCGATTCGGTCTTATGGAGCAAAATTTGATTTTTTAAAATATATATTTTTTTTTTTTACATTGGATAAAAGTAGAGCCTCAGAGCTAGAAAATGGTATATCATACATTGCAGTTGAGGAACAATGGGAAAGTAATTCTGCTTTGAAAGTTGATAAACTTGTAACCCCACTTTTGAGAAAATGGCCCTTGAATGTTTTGGTACACCTCCTGAAAGCTCTCCTTTGTCTACACCCATTCAGCATCGTTGACACATTCTTAAACCTTAGCACCCATCTCTTTAAGGATTCATATGTGAGGCCATGTGCTAAACAGAGTGAGCAGTTTAGTAAACAACCAAAGATTTCAAGACTAAAAGTGGTAAAAGTAGTAGCCTACAATAAAGAAAAACTCCAGGTATACACTTTATCTAGTCCTTGGCCTATATCCTAATCTGACTTTGGTGCAGGTCATGTTGTTCTTCACATTACCATCTCTGGTAAACACACACTATATTAAATAAATAAAATCTAAGTTAATTTGTCACATGCACAGGATACAGAAGGTGTAAACGGTACAGTGAAATAGTTACTTGCATAGTAGAAATATCAAAAACAGAAAGTGTCCAGATAAAATATTTTATAATTATTAGATGACACTTACCCGACACACTTGTCTAAATTGATGGGTCATGTGAAGGAAATGCTATAACCACCCCCCAGCCACATCTAGCTAAGTGGATGGGCCACTGTTGTCTAGACATGTGCACATGTTCATGAAATACAAGTGATGGCCGTAATCACCTGGCTAACTTGATGGGTCATGTAATCATCTGGCGAAGTGGAGTCTTTTGTTTAGACATGTAGCTAGCTAGCTAGCTAAACAATGAACCGGCATAATCCCAACTCCTACTACTACCAATACAAACATTGTCATAGCTGTAGTATGAATCTGCAGGTAGCTAAAGCTAACCAACTAGGTTCAATGTTAGCTAGCTAACATTAGGCTGTAACTAGTAATGAAAATGGTTTTCTGATTCAAATAATATTACTACACAGATCGTAACGTTAGCTAGCGAGCCAGTAAGCTAACGTTCGCTAGATAGCGAACAGTACGCTTTAACTTGCAATGAAAACGACTTTCTGACAAAATTAGAAACGGATCATATCTGACAATGTTGCTACACTCTTATCTGTATACATGGATGAATGCTTCACGGCAGACTGGAACCATTTAACTCTGTTTTGTTTGTAGCTACATCTTGTTTGGCCAGTGTTGTGTAAAGTCACTCCGGTTCACACTGACCGTGGCCTGTGCAGAAAGTAGCCCATCACTTTTTCCAACTGATCTGTTGATAGCGCCTGCTAAAATCAGGGCATCAATGTTGTTGAGAAAAGTAGCAAAACTTTTGCAGTTCTCGATGGCTAACCTTATATCTTTCATAAACGGTGCAGTAGAAAGGACTATAAACACATACTGAACAGTTCAAGTTATAGACAGAAGCATGCTACATGCCAGACCAATCCAAACTCATCTCTCTGCATGTCCAGCCCATCCATTATCTCAGCCAATCATGGCTAGTGGGATGGTTCCTGTCTTTTTCCGTAGCTAAACCAATTAGGCTCGTAATTTAACAATTTTATTCGTATTTATGGATGGAATACAAGTTTGTTATTGAGGCACATGAAAGTTCACATGTTCCAGAAGGCATTTCTGCCAAAAAACGCATTTTGATAAAAAATACATGTTTATGTTCAAATGCCTCTCCTGTGAAGTAGTGACGTGCGACATACGCCTAGTTTCCTGAAATGAGTCACAAATATGTGACTTGTTTGTTTCCTTTGCAGGCTTTGATGGTGGACCTGGGAACTGACCGCTTCATCAGACAGGTTGGTCTCAATTCTCCAGTACCTCCCCGTAACAAAGACCAGAAAGTTTATTGTAATATAATATGGACTGATCATTTGATATTTTTGTTTATTATCGCTAATTAAATTGTTATGCGTGTGTATAGATGGATGATGAGGCCTCGTTGTTGCCACGGAAACTCCAGTCTGCTCTTGAGCTAGCTCTGGAGCAGAGGAATGACATCATCAATCAGGACTCTGACAGCGAGTCAGACGAAGGTGAACGAGGGACACATCATCACTCTCTACTAAACCAGATGTTACGAGTGTAAATTAGGACAACAGAGCACTGGCCACGTTTCAACCCTGTGAACAAGAACATGTACAGCACATGTCTGGGAGCAATACACTGTCTGTGGAGTGATGAGAACTCCTGGAATGGGTGATTCACCTCACTGAATTGAAGGTTACTGGTGTTCAGAATGTAGTGTTTGTTTAATGTTACGTATGAATACACTATCAGTCAAACATCAGCTCTAAATAACTCTTGTGTCATTCCCACAAATGATATAGGCTTTACTTGATTCTCAAGCACAATTCTCAAGCATAAAAAGAGTTCCATTGTAGATTGTGTTGCTTCTTTCTAGATGTATTGAACATGTATTAAGTGTGTTTCAGCATCATAATACTAACCTATCCTGTCTCGTCTGTTTCTGTAGAGTGTAACTCCTTGAACAGCCTAGTGTCGGAGGCCTTCATCCGTTTCTTCCTGGAAACCATCGGCCACTACTCCCTGTTCCTCACCCAGAGCGAGCGCGGAGAACGCATCTTCCAGCGCGAGGCCTTCCGCAAGTCTGTGGCCTCCAAGAGCATCCGTCGCTTCCTGGGGGTCTTCATGGAGTCCCAGATGTTTGCCGGGTTCATCCAAGACCGAGAGCTGCGGAAATGCCGGGCCAAAGGTAGAGCAAACCTACAGTGACCCTGTTAATCCACCCCTACACAACAGTCTGTAATGGTATGGTCCTGTCTACTTGTTAAAGAGATAATAACGTTAAGTGTGTCCTGTCCTCCCTAAAATGGATTCATTGTAGTTCATCATAACACAAATAATATGTCAACTGTAATGATTGGTAGAAATCCTCTTTAGAGGTAGGCTCTGCCACCCCTCACTTTTCCACCAAAGTAGTCCAAAATCCCTAAAGGGATCTTCTCAAACCTGTGCTGGTACGGACCTCTAGTTGACAGTGGTTCTAGCTGGGTATTCAGTGCCATCTCCTGGTCACACAGTGAAGGGTATTTCACCCCATACCAAAACATGCCTTCCCTGATATATTGCACTGTAACATTACCTCACAATATAACATTAATAATGTTAATAATTGCCCTCATGTTATTCTGTCATTTTGTTGTGTTTCTGTCAGGACTCTTTGAGCAGAGGGTGGAGCAGTACCTGGAAGAGCTACCAGACACAGAGCAGAGTGGAGTGAACAAGTTCCTCAAAGGGCTAGGTGAGTTCTCAAATAAAATAAAATAGAATCTGCACTTAAAACATAGAAAATATCTCCCCTCAACAGACCTTTCCCGTCCACTTTACCACTGGGACAAATCGTAACCTGACTTAAAATGTAGGATGATACAAAGTTTTGGTCTAAAAGAAGCCTATTCACATTTGGCCATGATGTAATAATGATATGCCCATTTAGTCCAGGGTTCCCAACTGATGGATGTTTTTTTCTTATTTTTATTGTTGGACATAAAAGACAGTAAAAGCACCAGCAAATCAGCTACAAGTGATTATAATTTTGGAAATCTGTGCCAAATTATTCCCATGCATTATAAAGAGATATATGTGATCGTATTCAAACCTAAGCAAGGTTCAAAATTATTATATTTTAGTCAAATATTATATCTGTTTGGGCTTCTTGCGGTCAATTTGCAGTCTACAACTTATTTGTAATTATGTTCCGGCTCCCTAACCATCCGCTCAAGAAAAAATCTGCCCACGGCTGAATCTAGTTGATGATTCCTGATGTAGTCAAGATTCGATAAAAGCACTTGAATAGAACTGGAGTCTAAAGCCGGGATTCCATCCGAGGCACTATATAATTTCCCCGACATTCACGGAGATCACATTCACAGTAAACGCTGCAGATGTCGGATTGGAAAATTGGAATTGTCAGATTGGAAAATGTCATCAAAGTGTGTGTGTAAAAAAAAAAAAGAATTGCATGATGTGAACAGTTCTTACTTGCATTTTGTTTGTGTCTTTTAGGAAGTAAAATGAAGTTTCTTCACAAAAAGAACTGAGGAAACCTGCTACTTAATAACCAAATACCGGAGCATGAAAGCTTGTTCTACTGCAAACTGAAGATCTGATACACCCAAAACCCTGTATTTTATTGACTTATTCACTTGTTTGTCTATCAAGAACATCAATGAAATGTCAATATGTTGTACATATTTCACTGTAAACTGGCTGTGATACCCTCCAATGTAGCTTGATTCTTAGGTGTCTGGTACCTTAATTATGAGGCTAGTTACAGTAGGACGGTACAGAGTGAATGTGCCTTTGTTTCTGATTAACCACTGACATTAAAGTGTGCTTGAGAAGAATATGATCAGACTGAGTGAGTGAATGCAAGCTAATGTATGGTGGATGTACAGTTACTATGTTTTGTTTCGTATTTTAGATCATCGTTGTCCTGTCTTTTTGCTGAATGAGAGCTTTACATTCCACACCTGGTTGGGAGGATTTGTACATGCATTAACACATGAAGAAAATGATTGTAAATGTTTCAAACATGCATTGCTTTGTAAAATTCAGTAATTAAACACAAAAGACTTCAAACGAATGGATTCTTTGAACTTTTTTTATGTGCTACTGTTCTGAAGAAACAGAACTTCAGCACTTACAGGAAGAGCAGTCGGTGAACAAGGTAATTGTTCCTCTTCAGGTGGAACCAGGGTGGCTCTGTACAGACAGGGAGGTTGGATCACACATTTTAAAGTCAAACACTCAAAACAGATTTGAGTGTTGCAAGATGACAGTAAGCTTCCAACTCCGCAGAGCTGATAAAAGCATGGCAGTGACAACCACTGGAGTGATGTGTGAGGACATAATTAGGTTACTGGCAGCATGTGCATCCTTACCTTCAGGCTCTGATTAGACCCTACACCCAAACGAGGGCACTACGTTCATCCACCTCTGGCCTGCTAGCCCCCCTACCTCTACGGAAGCACAGTTCCCGCTCAGCCCAGTCAAAGCTATTCGCTGCTCTGGCACCCCAATGGTGGAACAAGCTCCCCCACGACGCCAGGTCAGCGGAGCCACTGACCACCTTCCGGAGACAATTGAAAGAAACCCTACCTCTTTAAGGAATACCTGGAATAGTATAACAATAATCCTTCTACCCCCCCCAAAAAAATGTGGTTGTCCCACTGGCTATCCTAAGTTGAATGCACCAATTTGTAAGTCGCGTCTGCTAAATTACTTAAATGTAAAGTGGTAGCTATGTGTGTGCCTTTTGGGATTCCACCCCACATTTTTTGTCATTTAGCAGACGCTCTTATCCAGAGCGACTTACAGTTAGTGAGTGCATACATTTTCAAACTGGCCCCCCATGGGAAACAAACCCACAACCCTGGCATTGCAAGCGCCATGCTCTACCAACTGAGCTACAAGGGACTTGCCAACTACACAGTTGGGATGCTGGGGGGACTTGTCATTGAGTTGTCAGACATGACGTCTAGTGATTTTATACCTTTTGGCAAGGAATGAAACAACAATCTGGAACTGAATAACGTGCGTAACTTGTCAATTTCGGGTGCCTATAAATGCATTGCTGGGTCATATTGATAATGACAGTAATATTGTATTACAGTCAATACTAGCCCAGAACACGTGTACAGAGATGAAACTGTCACTGAGTGTGTATTTGGGTAGCTGACTGGTGTACAGAAAGGCCATTCAGTGAATAAGATAATGTTTATGTTTTAGCTCTAGCCCAACAAGACAAGAGGAACAGAGGGTGTCAGGTTGAGACAATAGTCTCAGGACTAATAGGTTAGGTATACAGTGCATTCGGAAAGTATTCAGACCCCTTTACTTTTTCCACTTTTTTATGTTACTTTTTTTTCTCATCAATCTACACATAATACCCCATAATGACAAAGCAAAAACAGATTCTTAGACATTTTTGCAAATAAAAAAAAATAAAAAAACAGAAATACCTTTTACATAAGTATTCTGACCCTTTGCTATGAGACTCGAAATTTAGCTTTTGAGATGTTTCTACAACTTGATTGGAGTCCACCTGTGGTAAATTCAATTGATTGGACATGATTTGGAAAGGCACACACCTGTCTATATAAGGTCCCTCAGTTGACAGTGCATGTCAGAGCAAAAACTAAGCCATGAGGTCAAAGGAATTGTCCGTAGATCTCCGAGACAGGATTGTGTTGAGGCACAGATCTGCATTGAAGGTCCCCGAGAACACAGTGGCCTCCATCACTCTTAAATGGAAGAAGTTTGGAACCACGAAGACTCTTCCTAGAGCTGGCCGCCAGGCCAAACTGAGCAATCGGGGGAGAAGGGCCTTGGTCGGAGATGACCAAGAATCCGATGGTCACTCTGACAGAGCTCCAGAGTTCCTCTGTGTAGATGGGAGAACCTTCCAGAAGGACAACCATCTCTGCAGCACTCCACCAATCAGGCCTTTATGGTAGTGGCCAGACAGAAGCCACTCCTCAGTGAAAGGCATATGACAGCCCGCTTGGAGTTTGCCAAAAGGCACCTAAAGGACTCTCAGACCATGAGAAACAAGATTCTCTGTTCTGATGAAACCAAGATTGAACTCTTTGGCCTTTGAATGCCAAGCGTCACGTCTGGAGAAAACCTGGCACCATCATGCTGTGGAGATGTTTTTCAGCGGCAGGGACTGGGAGACTAGTCAGGATCGAGGGAAAAATGAACGGAGCAAAGTACAGAGAGATCCTTGATGAAAACCTGCTCCAGAGCGCTCAGGACAATGACCCTAAGCACACAGCCAAGACAACGCAGGAGTGGCTTCGGGACATGTCTTTGAATGTCCTTGAGTGGCCCAGCCAGAGCCCGAACTTGAACCCGATTTGAACATCTCTGGAGAGACCTGAAAATAGCTGTGCAGCGACGCTCCCCATCCAACCTGACAGAGCTTGAGAGGATTTGCAGAGAACAATGGGAGAAACTCCCCAAATGCAGGTGTGCCAAGCTTGTAGCGTCATACCCAAGAAGACTCAAGGCTGTAATCGCTGCCAAAGGTGCTTCAACAAAGTACTGAGTAAAGGGTCCGAATACTTCTGAAAATGTGATATTTCTGTTTTGTATTTTTAATACATTTGCAAACATTTCTAAAAAACGGTTTTTGCTTTGTCATTATAAGGATTTGTGTGAATATTGATAAGGCTGTAAAGTAACAAAATATGGAAAAGTCAAGGGGTCTGAATACTTTCCGAATGCACTGTACACTATCTAAACCAGTGGTCATTAAAATCAATCTGGGTTACAGTGTGATACACTAACAGGCATACAAGAAAGGGGCAAGTTTACACATACTTGAATTGGCTTCTGCATTAAAAGGTATTGTATCGACATTGGATCTGTGATGGTGCATATCATCTGTCAGATGTTCTGTGTTGAGCTGTGGGATGACAGAGCAAAGACGGTCAGTTGAGTAATACCAGAAAAAACGATTGGGATGCAGTTATACATTAGACCAAATTAAGGGCATCACTCACCATACGCCCATGCCCGTGGCTGACGTGCCCGATGCCTTCTAGTTTCAGTATTTTTGGTGGCTAGGAGGAATAACGGGTTGGGTAAGTTATCTGTTAAATATTATTTTAAAAATATCTTAACTGTACTGTCGTATCATGGTACTGTCCTATCATGGTAATATGCTTGCACCGATTTACCAGGCAGGCACAACTGGCTTTTACAGTGGAACATTAACATATCGACAGCATATTTTAAGCTTGAATAAATAGGAGAATTAGGCTAGTCATAATGTTACCGTCATAAAATGACTGCAAAATGTATGTGTTTGGGAAGATATTTGTACAAAAATTCATTATGACAATAAGATTAACCGAAGATCAAATGTGTGTGGGGCGGTTGGAACAGTGGAAGAGGTTGAAGTTTGATGTGAGATTTCAGATAGGAAGTACCATTTTTTCCCGAAGAAATAAACGCATGTAAGTCTCACGATCAAACACGAGACTTTATAACTCTAAAATATTTGAGCTGGACAAAAGAGCGACATCCAATGGATGGAGAGGGGGAGACAGTGATGATCAGGTTAAGGTAAAAAAAACTCAAGCTTTGGTCATACTTGAATTGTGACAGCCATTCACTATCGTAGGGTAGGCCTAGGTGAGTATATTCTGTATCGCAGCGAATATACCAGTAGCCTACAGTCCAATTTAAATTCTTAAACATGCTCATAATAATAACGTAGCCCGTGCATGTTAGATGCTTTTCCCAGCACACTACGTGCGCACTGACACTGAAAGCAATTGTCATCACATAACCGTAGTTGATATTGTCTGACACAACCTTGCGGACGCACTGCCAAAGCGAAAGTTATTGCGTTTGAGGTATGTTATGAGCAACTATTGTGTTTTGTATCTTAAAAACGATATTGTAATACACGATCTATTGGACAGCTTAAACACATGCGTAAATAATCGAATGGATTTAGGTGCGGCTCTGTTGACTATTGAGTATCTCAAATTATGCGCATCATCCGATACTGTATGTGAGCCAAGATTTCAGCAATGTCATATAAACAACAAATCGATACCAGTTAGGTTACCATTATATTTGAATTAGAAAAGGGAATGCGTCAATATAATTAGACTAGATTCTGTTACACAATCTATCTGTCTAATTTTAAAGTCAATGATTCACCTGTTCCTTGTCTATCATGATGAAAATCAGATATTTGCACATAGCCTACTGGAATGATAGCCCAGCCATGTATCATAACTTGTTTTACTTTTTAACAACTTGATATTTTACAGAAAATGGCTGAAACAACAGCAACCAAGTTTTTATTCATTGATCAGGCTCAATATGCAATTGTACAAAAGTAGCTTACAAAATCAGTATTTAACCTACATACAGTATGCTTACTACTGCATTTTCCCACTAGTAAAAAGTTGCATGAATAGTGATACCATCACATTTTTCTCTATATTAAATTTAATATATTATAATTGATATACATGATGACAATGACAGGTTATCAGTGAGTGATATTGACCTCAGTGAAGTGTCAGTGTGGCCAATATGTATAAAATAGGGCAATAATACAATCATTTCCCCACACATTGATTCCATATTGGGAGGTTTAAAACATAATTATCCAATCTAATAGAAAGAGAAATGCCCAGCAATTCATAACTGCATATTCACAAATTATAACTCTTATTGCCAGTAGAAACATGAACAAGCTGGGAAAGTGTGTAGTCCCCCGAGCATACAGGGAGGTGTTAGTGAAACACAGGGAGGGGTTGCACTGCTATAAAGCTGTTATTGACACACAGCCAGGGAGTGGTGCTCACATTCCTTCTCACAGGAAACATCGCAGCTCTCACAGAGCCCCCTCAACACTCATCATCACTCAATAGATGAGACCCAATACATGGATGGTGCATTAGGATTAGGTGTCATAATGTAAAGAAAAGTAGCTTAAACACAAGCAGATATATACAGTGCCTTCAGAAAGTATTTACACTCGTTGACTTTTTCCAAATTGTTTTGTGTTACAGCCTGAACTGAAAATTGATACAATTTAGATTTTTTTTGTCACTAGCCTACACACAATAGCTTATAATGTCAAAGTGGAATTATGATTTTTTCGAAAATGTTACACATTAATAAAAAATGAAAAGCTGAAATGTATTGAGTAAGTATTCAACCCCTTTGTTATGGCAAGCCTAAATAAGTTCAGGATAAATTTTTTTTTAACAAGTCACATAATAAGTTGCATGGACTCACTCTGTGTGCAATAATAGTGTTTAACATGATTTCTTAATGACTACCTCATCTCTGTACCCCACACATACAATTATCTGTAAGGTCCTTCAGTCGAGCAGTGAATTTCAAACACAGATTCAACCACAAAGACCAGGGAGGTTTTCCAACGCCTCGCAAAGAAGGGCACCCATTGGTAGATGGGTAAAAAAAACTAAACATACATTAAATATCCCATTAATCATGGTGAAGTTATTAATTACACTTTAGATGGTGTATCAATACACCCAGTCACTACAAAAATACAGGCGTCTTTCCTAACTCAGTTCCTGGAGAGGAAGGAAACCGCTCAGGGATTTCACCATGAAGTCAATGGTGACTTTAAAACAGTTACAAAGTTTAATGCCTGTGATAAGAGAAAACTGAGGATGGATCAACAGCATTGTATTCAGGACAAAAAGTTAATTGCATTCCCAAATGTTTTTGCAGAATTACTTTAGTGCCTTGTTGCAAACAGGATGCAATTCTGGAATATTATTATTCTGTACAGGCTTCCATCTTTTCACTCTGTAATTTAGGTTAGTATTGTGGAGTAACTACAAAGTGTTATGTTTGAGGCAAATCTAATACAACAGATTATGGAGTACCACTGTCCATATTTTCAAGCATAGTGGTGGCTGCATCATGTTATGTTAAGGACTGGGGATAAAAAAGAAACAGAACGAAGCTAAGCACAGGCAAAATACTAGAGGGAAACCTGGTTCAGTCTGCTTTCCACCAGACACTGGGAGATTCATTCACCTTTCAGCAGGACAATATCCTAAAACACAAGGCCAAATTTACACTGGAGTTGCTTACCAAGAAGACAGTGAATGTTCTTGAGTGGCCTAGTAACAGTTTTGACTTAAATCTACTTGAAAGTCTATGGCAAGACCTGAAAATGGTTGTCTAGCAATGATCAACAACTCATTTGACAGAGCTTGAAGAATTTGAAAAAATGATATTGCACAATCCAGTGGTGGAAAGCTCTTAGAGACTTACCCAGAAAGACTCACAGCTGTAATCACTGCTAAAGGTGATTCTACAAAGTATTGACTCAGGGGTGTGCATACTTATGTAAATTACATATTTCTGTATTTTATTTTCAATACATTTGCAAAAAATTTGAATTTTTTCACTTTGTCACACTTTGTGTGAAAAGAAAAAAAATCTGTTTAATACATTTTGTCAAGGGGTATGGATTCTTTCTGAAGGCACTGTATCACTGTGTACATGGATTCACTATGCCTGATTTTGAGCAGAGGACCGCAAGAGTACCTTCAGAGATGAGAGTGCTCGAATGATTTAAATTATGCATATCTTTTATGATTTTTTTATATGTTATTATCATTAATTCAATACGGATACATCTGTACCACAAGGCAGATTCCAAGGAAGAGTCTTGAACACATTATTCTCCTGTAGGCTATATAATGAGTTATGGACTTAAATTCACTTTAAAGGGGTTGCTGTGAATTTGACAGTAGCTTACAGGCATGGTGGCATGTAAAATTCTGTATTTCATGTTACAGTATTATTTATACTGTAACATAAATATGGTATCAAAGCAAGTGCTGTGTAATGACACACAGTACAATACCGTAAAATGTACTGTAAAACAAATACTGTAAAAAAGTAAATGCTACCGTAATCGGAAAATAATTAATGAATTAATGAATGAAATTAATTGAGGGAGGGGTTTGTATTTCACAGTATTGTACAGTAATTACAAGGGATTGGTGCAAACAGGTTGGCTGCTAGGTAAAGTGTTTACACATTACAGTATATTCATGAATATTTGGTGTTTTATATCACTTGCACTTCTAGAGGCCTTAACAAAGGGAAATCAATCTTATCTGTCCCTATACAAAGTACAGCATTCTCACTCACGGGTGCAACAAATATAGCCTATGACAAGGCATGCCTCAAAATACACTACATGACCAAAAGTATGTGGACAGAGGGGAATTAATAATCATTTGATGAATCCATTTAACTGATGTGAAAGCAGAATTTGGATATTAGTGATGATGATACTGTATTCATCTCTCAGTGTTCATATGAGAGCATATTGTTTTTGCTAAAAAAATTATACATGTTTTGGGGGTAGATCAGCTTTAATATTTCAGATATTGAGCAGAGGATTCCATCAATGTAATTGTCTGCATCACTTCCAATCCCCCCATATGTTTTTTTTTCTTCTCGCAAATATATATATATATACAGTGAGGGAAAAAAAGTATTTGATCCCCTGCTGATTTTGTACGTTTGCCCACTGACAAAGACATGATCAGTCTATAATTTTAATGGTAGGATTTATTTTATCAGTGAGAGACAGAATAAACAATAAAAAAAATCCAGAAAACGCATGTCAAAAAATGTTATAAATTGATTTGCATTTAATGAAATAAGTATTTGACCCCCTCTCAATCAGAAAGATTTCTGGCTCCTAGGGTCTTTTATACAGTAACTAGGCTGAGATTGGAGCACACTCTTAAAGGGTTGTGCTCCAAATCTCAGCTTGTTACCTGTATGAAAGACACCTGTCCACAGAAGCAATCAATCAATCAGATTCCAAACTCTCCACCATGGCCAAGACCAAAGAGCTCTCCAAGGATGTCAGGGACAAGATTGTAGACCACAAAGGCTGGAATGGGCTACAAGACCATCGCCAAGCAGCTTGGTGAGAAGGTGACAACAGTTGGTGCGATTATTCGCAAATGGAAGAAACACAAAATAACTGTCAATCTCCCTCGGCCTGGGGCTCCATGCAAGATCTCACCTCGTGGAGTTGAAATGATCATGAGAACGGTGAGGAATCAGCCCAGAACTACACGGGAGGATCTTGTCAATGATCTCAAGGCAGCTGGGACCATAGTCACCAAGAAAACAATTGGCAACACACTACGCCGTGAAGGACTGAAATCCTGCAGTGCCCGCAAGGTCCCCCTGCTCAAGAAAGCACATATACAGACCCGTCTGAAGTTTGCCAATGAACATCTGAATGATTCAGAGGAGAATTGGGTGAAAGTGTTGTGGTCAGATAAGACCAAAATCGAGCTCTTTGGCATCAACCTAACTTGTCGTGTTTGGAGGAGGAGGAATGCTGTATATGACCCCAAGAACACCATCCCCACCGTCAAACATGGAGTTGGAAACATTATGCTTTGGGGTGTTTTTCTGCTAAGGGGATAGGACAACTTCACCGCATCAAAGGGACGATGGACAGGGCCATGTACCGTCAAATCTTGGGTGAGAACCTCCTTCCCTCAGCCAGGGCATTGAAAATGGGTCGTGAATGGGTATTCCAGTATGACAATGACCCAAAACACACGGCCAAGGCAACAAAGGAGTGGTTCAAGAAGAAGCACATTAAGGTCCTGGAGTGGCCTAGCCAGTCTCCAGACCTTAATCCCATAGAAAATCTGTGGAGGGAGCTGAAGGTTTGAGTTGCCAAACGTCAGGCTTGAAACCTTAATGACTTGGAGAAGATCTGCAAAGAGGAGTGGGACAAAATGCCTCCTGAGATGTGTGCAAACCTGGTGGCCAACTACAAGAATCGTCTCAATCTGTGATTGCCAGCAAGGGTTTTGCCACCAAGTACTAAGTCATGTTTTGCAGACGGGGTCAAATACTTATTTCCCTCATTAAAATGCAAATCAATTTATAACATTTTTTGACATGCTTTTTTCTGGATTTTGCTGTTGTATTCTGTCTCTCACAGTTCAAATAAACCTACCATTAAAATTATAGACTGATCATGTCTTTGTCGTGGGCAAACATACAAAATCAGCAGGGGATCAAATCTTTTTTCCCTCACTGTATGTGTGTGTGTGTGTATGTGTATGTATGTGTATATGTGTATGTGTATGTGTGTATATATATATATATATATATTTTTTTTGTGTGTATATGTATGTGTGTATGTATGTATATATATACATATACAGTTGAAGTCGGAAGTTTATATACACCTTAGCCAAATACATTTAAACTCAGTTTTTCACAATTCCTGACATTTAATCCTAGTAAAAATTCCGTCTTAGGTCAGTTAGATTACCACTTTATTTTAAGAATGTGAAATGTCAGAATAATAGTAGAGAGAATGATTTATTTCAGCTATTATTTCTTTCATCACATTCCCAGTGGGTCAGAAGTTTACATACACTCAATTAGTATTTGGTAGCGTTGCCTTTAAATTGTTTAACTTGGGTCAAACGTTCGGGTAGCCTTCAAGCTTCCCACAATAAGTTGGGTGAATTTTGGCCCATTCCTCCTGACAGAGCTGGTGTAACTGAGTCAGGTTTGTAGGCCTCCTTGCTTGCACACGCTTTTTCAGTTCTGCCCACAAATGTTCTATAGGATTGAGGTCAGGGCTTTGTGATGGCCACTCCAATACCTTGACTTCGTTGTCCTTAAGCCATTTTGCAACAACTTTGGAAGTATGCTTGGGGTCATTGTCCATTTGGAAGAACCATTTGCGACCAAGCTTTAACTTCCTGACTGATGTCTTGAGATGTTGCTTCAATATATCCACATCATTTTTCTTCCTCATGATGCCATCTATTTTGTGAAGTGCACCAGTCCCTCCTGCAGCAAAGCACCTCCACAGCATGATGCTGCCACCCCCGTGCTTCACGGTTGGGATGGTGTTCTTCGGCTTGCAAGCACCCCCTTTTCCCTCCAAACATAACGATGGTCATTATGGCCAAGGCCGAGGGAGATTGACAGTTCTTTTGTGTTTCTTCCATTTGCGAATAATCGCACCAACTGTTGTCACCTTCTCACCAAGCTGCTTGGCGATGGTCTTGTAGCCCATTCCAGCCTTGTGTAGGTCTACAATCTTGTCCCTGACATCCTTGGAGAGCTCTTTGGTCTTGGCCATGGTGGAGAGTTTGGTATCTGATTGATTGATTGCTTCTGGACAGGTGTCTTTTATATAGGTAACAAGCTGAGATTAGGAGCACTCCCTTCAAGAGTGTGCTCCTAATCTCAGCTCGTACCTGTATAAAAGACACCTGGGAGCCAGAAATCTTTCTGATTGGAGAGGGGGTGAAATAATTATTTCCCATTAAAATGCAAATCAATTTATAACATTTTTGATATGCGTTTTTCTGGATTTTTTTGTTGTTATTCTATCTCACAGTTCAAATAAACCTACCATTACAATTATAGACTGATCATTTCTTTGTCAGTGGACAAACGTACAAAATCAGCAGGGGATCAAATACTTTTTTCCCTCACTGTATATATACATACATACATATATACATACATCCATACACACACACACATATCCTTTTTTAAATTATATTTCCTTCATTACTTTCCAACCCCCACCACCCCCTTCCCCAATTGGAGTAAACTAGTGAACAACAACGCTTAGGCCTCTTCTTCCAGCCCATACATACTACACTGCTCAAAAAAATTAAGGGAACACTAAAATAACACATCCTAGATCTGAATGAATGAAATAATCTTATTAAATACTTTTTTCTTTACATAGTTGAATGTGCTGACAACAAAATCACACAAAAATTATCAATGGAAATCAAATTTATCAACCCATGGAGGTCTGGATTTGGAGTCACCCTCAAAATTAAAGTTGAAAACCACACTACAGGCTGATCCAACTTTGATGTAATGTCCTTAAAACAAGTGAAAATGAGGCTCAGTAGTGTGTGTGGCCTCCACGTGCCTGTATGACCTCTCCTACAACGCCTGGGCAATGCTCCTGATGAGGTGGCGGATGGTCTCCTGAGGGATCTCCTCCCAGACCTGGACTAAAGCATCCGCCAACTCCTGGACAGTCTGTGGTGCAACGTGGCGTTGGTGGATGGAGCGAGACATGATGTCCCAGATGTGCTCAATTGGATTCAGGTCTGGGGAACGGTCCATAGCATCAATGCCTTCCTCTTGCAGGAACTGCTGACACATTCCAGCCACATGAGGTCTAGCATTGTCTTGCATTAGAGGAACCCAGGGCCAACCGCACCAGCAAATGGTCTCACAAGGGGTCTGAGGATCTCATCTCGTACCTAATGGCAGTCAGGCTACCTCTGGCGAGCACATGGAGGGCTGTCGCGGCCCCCCAAAGAAATGCCACCCCACACCATGACTGACCCACCGCCAAACCGGTCATGCTGGAGGATGTTGCAGGCAGCAGAACGTTCTCCACGGCGTCTCCAGACTCTGTCACGTCTGTCACCAGCTGAACCTGCTTTCATCTGTGAAGAGCACAGTGGCGAATTTTCCAATCTTGCTGTTCTCTGGCAAATGCCAAACGTCCTGCACGGTGTTGGGCTGTAAGCACAACCCCCACCTGTGGACAATCGGGCCCTCATACCACCCTCATGGAGTCTGTTTCTGACCTTTTGAGCAGACACATGCACATTTGTGGCCTGCTGGAGGACATTTTGCAGGGCTCTGGCAGTGCTCCTCCTGCTCCTCCTTGCACAAAGGCGGAGGTAGCATTCCTGCTGCTGGGTTGTTGCCCTCCTACGGCCTCCTCCACGTCTCCTGATGTACTGGCCTGTCTCCTGGTAGCGCCTCCATGCTCTGGACACTACGCTGACAGACACAGCAAACCTTCTTGCCACAGCTCGCATTGATGTGCCATCCTGGATGAGCTGCACTACCTGAGCCACTTGTGTGGGTTGTAGACTCCCGTCTCATGCTACCACTAGAGTGAAAGCACCGCCAGCATTCAAAAGTGACCAAAACATCAGCTAGGAAGCAGAGGAACTGAGAAGTGGTCTGTGGTCACCACCTGCAAAACCAGTCCTTTATTGGGGGTGTCTTGCTAATTGCCTATAATTTCCACCTGTTGTCTATTCCATTTGCACAACAGCATGTGACATTTATTGTCAATCAGTGTTGCTTCCTAAGTGGACAGTTTGATTTCACAGAAGTGTGATTGACTTGGAGTTACATTGTGTTGTTTAAGTGTTTTGAGCAGTGTATATATACATTTTATGGACAGTCAAATTCTACAATAATTATATTTTGTTTGTTTTTACTCCTGAACTTCCTCCGATCATCATGATGTCCATCTGGTTTGCTTCTATATGCCATATTTTTCTAACTGTGCTCTTTCACAAAAGCTCTCAACCTATAACCTATATACTTATTATGGACACAGTATGCTTTACATTAGTTATCTTGTTGTTATTAGTTGTTGTTATTAGTCCCATCCTTCAGCTCCATTCAACACCTCCCATCTATCTCGTAACACCATCCATATTGGATTTCTATTTGCCATATATTTTTCAACTGTACTGTGATGTTTTACAAAAGTTCTGAACCTTTCTATTCTCATTGTTTCTACAGATCGTAAATTGAATATAAACATTTTTTGCTTAAAGTATTATTATATTATTGATCGATTGACTATGACTTTTCAGATCACCCAATAGTGCTATCTGCAGGGTTAGCTCCAGGTAAGTATTGCAATCCTTTAGCCATTCCTGGACCTGTGTCCAAAAAACAAGCTACAAATGGACAGTACTAAAACAAATGATCTAATGATTCTGTCTCTTTGCAGCAAAAATCTGCAGAGCTGGGAAGATTGTATCCCCCATATAAATAACATTCTATTGGTAGCAAGAATTTTATATAATAATTTAAATTTAAAAAACTCACGCTTTTGAATCCGGCGTCGTTTGCGTATCAATTCATAAACACTATGCCATGGAATCGCTACGTCAAAAATCTCTATATGGGATGGCTGTCAATCCTTTGGTCCTTAAATTAAACTGGTATACTTTTTTATTTATCACAATTTTCTTTAACCAATTATATATTCTTTAATGCAAGGCCGACAGACAAGTTCCTTACTTTTTCTCCCTTCCACTTTCCTTTTCCATTTTTGCAGTAATGCTGCAATTATTTGGTTGTAATTTTGGGTAGAGCAGACATTTCCATATGTTTTTGTTAGCTGCATGTGTGACATAACTCCACCAGTCCTACCGATAATATCATTTACGAAGATTATACCTTTTTTAAACATTTTGTCAAAAAAAAAGGTTTTTTTATCAATTAGTATTTTGAGTTTAACCACAATATTTGTTGCATTATTTGTTCTGTCGCTTTCTGGAGGATTAAATTGAAATTGCAACCAACTTTCTATGGCTTGTTTTAGAAATAGTGATATTTGGGAGATTATTTCCTTTTCAAATAACTTAAAGTGAGAGGTTGTAATCTGAATAATGGGAAAAAGGCCATTCTTGAACATTGGGTGAGACAATCTTACTAATTTGCTAGAGAACCAGTTCGGATTTAAGTATAACTTTTGTATGACTGAAGCTTTTAGTGAGAGGTCTAATGCTTTAATATTTAATAATTTCTGTCCTCCGAATTCATATTCATTATATAAATAGGCCCGTTTAATTTTGTCTGGCTTGCCGTTCCAAATAAAATTGAATATTTTTTCTCATATAATTTAAAAAACTATTCGCTAAGCGTAGGGCAAGACCATAAGCAAATAGGTAAACTGGATAATACTAAAGAGTTAATCAGGGTGATTTTTCCACAAATTGACAGGTATTTACCTTTCCATGGTAGCAATATCTTATCTATTTTTGCTAACTTTCTATTAAAAGTTATTGGAGTGAGATCATTTATTTCATTTGGGATATGTATTCGAGTATATCCACATCACCATCAGACCATTTTATTGGTAAACCATGGTAATGTAAAAATTGTATTTTTTAGTGATCCAATACGTAATATAGTACATTTATCATAATTTGGTTGTAATCCAGAGAGGTTAGAAAATGTATCTAGATCCTCTATGAGGCTGTGGAGGGATTCAAGTTGTGGATTTAAAAGAAAACATCAGCGTACAATGACACCTTTGTTTTTAAGCCCTGGATTTCTAATCCCTTTATATTATTGTTGGATCTGATTTTAATAGCTAACATCTCGATGGCAATAATAAATAGATATGCCGATAGTGGACAACCTTGTTTCACTCCTCTTGACAGTTTAAAACTTTCTGAGAAATAGCCATTATTTACTATTTTACACCTAGGGTTACTATACATGATTTTAACCCAATTTATAAGAGATTGTCCAAAATTGAAATGCTCCAGGCATTTATATATAAACCCCAGTCATACTTTATCAAATGCCTTTTCTAAGTCTGCTATGAATAGTAGGCCTGGTTTTCCAGATTTTTCATAGTGTTCTATTGTTTCCAGTATTTGCCTTATATTATCTCCAATGTATCGCCCATGTAAAAAACCCTGTCTGATTAGAATGAATCATGTCCGACAATACCTTTTTAATTCTATGCGCTATACATTTTGCTATAATTCTTGCATCACAACACTGAAGTGTAAGGGGCCTACAATTTTTAAAATGGACTGGATCTTTATATTTTCCACTTGTATCCTGTTTCAGTAATAATGAAATCAGACCTTCTTATTGAGTGTCTGATAATCTACCATTTACATAGGAGTGGTTAAAACATGCGAATAACGGTCCTCTGAGTATATCAAAAAAGGTTTGGTATACCTCGACTGGTATGCCATCCAACCCTGGAGTTTTCCGGACTTAAAGTCTTTAATTGCATCCAGAAGTTCCTCCTCTGTAATTTCACCTTCAAATCTCTACAATTTGCTTCAGTTAGAGGAGATGGAGGCGACTGAAAACGAAAACATATGCTTAAAGTACTTTGTTAAATCCTACAAAAATATATATTTGGTGAATCATGGGTGACTCCGTCATTTGTAACCAGTTTCAATAAATTGTTTTTGGTAGCATTCCTATGTTGAAGATAAAAAAATAATTTGGTGCATTTTTCCCCATATTCCATCCAGTTTGCTTTATTTTTATAATATATTACACTTGATCTTTCTTGAATAAGTTTCTCCATTTCTTTTTGTTTTTCCTCTAATTTATTCTGAGCCTCTATGTTACCGTTTTTATTGCTATCTACAGTGAGGGAAAAAAGTATTTGATCCCCTGCTGATTTTGTACGTTTGCCCACTGACAAAGACATGATCAGTCTATAATTTTAATGGTAGGTTTATTTGAACAGTGAGAGACAGAATAACAAAAAAAGAAAACAGAAAAAACGCATGTCAAAAATGTTATAAATTGATTTGCATTTTAATGAGAGAAATAAGTATTTGACCCATCTGCAAAACATGACTTAGTACTTGGTGGCAAAACCATTTTTGGCAATCACAGAGGACAGACGTTTCTTGTTGTTGGCCACCAGGTTTGCACACATCTCAGGAGGGATTTTGTTCCACTCCTCTTTGCAGATCTTCTCCAAGTCATTAAGGTTTCGAGGCTGACGTTTGGCAACTCGAACCTTAAGCTCCCTTCCACAGATTGTCTATGGGATTAAGGTCTGGAGACTGGCTAGGCCACTCCAGGACCTTAATGTGCTTCTTCTTGAGCCACTCCTTTTTTGCCTTGGCTGTGTGTTTTGGGTCATTGTCATGCTGGAATACCCATTCATTTTCAATGCCCTGGCTGAGGGAAGGCGGTTCTCAACCAAGATTTGACGGTACATGGCCCCGTCCATCGTCCCTTTGATGCGGTGAAATTGTCCTGTCCCCTTACAGAAAAACACCCCCAAAGCATAATGTTTCCACCTCCATGTTTGATGGTGGGGATGGTGTTCTTGGGGTCATAGGCAGCATTTCTCCTCCTCCAAACACGGCGAGTTGAGTTGATGCCAAAGAGCTGGATTTTGGTCTCATCTGACCACAACACTTTCACCCAGTTCTCCTCTGAATCATTCAGATGTTCATTGGCAAACTTCAGACGGCCCTGTATATGTGCATTCTTGAGCAGGGGGACCTTGCGGGCGCTGCAGGATTTCAGTCCTTCACGGCTTAGTGTGTTATCAATTGTTTTCTTGGTGACTATGGTCCCAGCTGCCTTGAGATCATTGACAATATCCTCCCGTGTAGTTCTGGGCTGATTCCTCACCGTTCTCATGATCATTGCAACTCCACGAGGTGAGATCTTGCTTGGAGCCCCAGGCCGAGGGATATTGACAGTTCTTTTGTGTTTCTTCCATTTGCGAATAATCGCACCAACTGTTGTCACCTTCTCACCAAGCTGCTTGGCGATGGTCTTGTAGCCCATTCCAGCCTTGTGTAGGTCTACAATCTTGTCCCTGACATCCTTGGAGAGCTCTTTGGTCTTGGCCATGGTGGAGAGTTTGGAATCTGATTGATTGATTGCTTCTGTGGACAGGTGTCTTTTATACAGGTAACAAACTGAGATTAGGAGCACTCCTTTAAGAGTGTGCTCCTAATCTCAGCTCGCACCTGTATAAAAGACACCTGGGAGCCAGAAATCTTTCTGATTGAGAGGGGGTCAAATACTTATTTCCCTCATTAAAATGCAAATCAATTCATAAGATTTTTGACATTCGTTTTTCTGGATTTTTTTGATGTTATTCTGTCTCTCACTGTTCAAATAAACCTACCATTAAAATTATAGACTGATCATGTCTTTGTCAGTGGGCAAACGTACAAAATCAGCAGGGGATCAAATACCTTTTTCCCTCACTGTATCTGTTCTGTTAGACCTTCTATTTCCTTTGTTAGTGTGTACTCTTTTGACTTAGGGAGCATATTGTTACTATATAATCAGAAGGTATTTATCTACAGTTATACAGTGGGGAGAACAAGTATTTTATATATTTATAATTTTATTTTAGTATATTATATACCACTGCAGGTTGGTGGCACCTTAATTGGGGAGGACAGGCTCATGGATTAAGTGGAATGGTATCAAATACATCAAACACATGGTTTCCATGGTATGTGGCATCCTACGACGGTGCCATGTTGAAAGTCACTGAGCTCTTCAGTAAGGCCATTCTACTGCCAATGTTTGTTTATGGAGGTTGTATGGCTGTGTTCTCGATTTTAAGTGACTTTCAACATGGCACTGTCGTAGGATGCCACCTTTCCAACAAGTCAGTTCATCAAATTTCTGCCCTGCTAGAGCTGCCCCGGTCAACTGTAAGTGCTGTTTTGGTGTAAAACTCGCCGCCATTGGACTCTGGAGCAGTGGAATCACGTTCTCTGAAGTGGCTGAAATAACCGAATCCACTAATTTGAAGGGGTGTCCACATACTTTTGTATATTAAGTGTATGTTAATGAGCCAGTAACAACAATACCATGCACCCACTAGTGGACAAAAGGTTTTTGGACTCCAAAGCTATGGTACGGTACTGTATTCTGTGGGGTGGAATTACAGTAGCATTAGAAATACAGCAGTTCTTTCCCTGCCCACAACATTTTCCCACAATGCACCATAATTTACAGTATGCTGCAATTGATAATACCCCAAAATGACCTTATAATTTACAGTTTTCCATTACAGTGTACAGTACAGGGAGTGGTTGAGGAGTTTGGCCAAAGAAGTCATGAATATTTACAGTTGCTAGGTAGATAATTGTATGAACAGGGAAGTGACATTGCAGTGGAAGATAGTCTTGCTTTCTGCAAATGTAAAGGTTTTTCACTTGGATCCCATCACCTCAGTGTTAATGGATGTTACATAGGTGTGCTTTCAGGGGAGAAATCACCAGTGACGTTTCTATTATTGTGACATCTCTAGAGATGCCATGCTCTCAGGCTGCCTTTTATCCAGTGTCGGCCTCACTTAGCAGGGCAGGAGAGCTGTCCCTCACAGAGAGGTATAGTGCTAACACCTTTCTGTTTTAAAAGCTAAATGGGGAGTATGAAAGGGGAGAGGGGGGTTTAAAAAGCAGGAGAGCTGAGTGAACAAGAGGCGGGGTCCGCTAGGTTTGACTAATTGTGTTTTAAAGTGGGTCTTGGAGCACACAATGGGGAATGGGATGGTTTTTAGCTCCCCTGTGAAGCGCCAGAGGATGAGAAAGTTGTCAGATTTGTAGGTCAGGCTGCAGGGGTTGGTGTTAGGCAGACACAGAGCAGCAGAAGTGATGGTGTCTTACTAGTCTTTGCCACAACTCTGTCAGCATTACAACAATGGGAGGAGTCATATCCCCCCTTCTAATAGTGTCACTTTTAGCTGTTGTATTTTAAGACCATTACAACATGATCCTCCTCTCTACTACTGTATATGGATTGTCTTTCCAGCCATGAAGTTAGTTTTGTTTCCTTGCAGTGTGCCATTCCTTCTCTTCTGCAATACTGTGATTAGATCTTTAATTGATTTCATAGTTTTAGAGGGAATCGCAGGAGTGTTTCCTACTCCCATCTGGTGCTCATCAGAGCCTGACCCGGTTTTGGTGTGCTACGTGAGCATGTGTGGCTCCAGAGGGACCTGTCCCCTCCTTGTGCTGATACAGGGATGTAGAAGGAGGTCACCAGCAGCCCACCACAACCCAGCCCACCACAGCCCAGCTCACCACAGCCCATCCCATCCCAGCCTGCTCCACTCCCGTTTGCAGTGCTTACAATTCCCTCCAACATTGTAGGTCATTCGGCCTCTCCTTCCATTTTGGGAAGGGCTTCCGGGGATATTTTGCCCTAGAAAAAAAATAATTATTGTATCTCCCTAATTCCCAATTATTATGCACAGGCTTATTTAAGAAAAAGGATTATGTTTTTTTGTGTGTGTGTTAGATGGGATGGATTTGAATTTGACACTCCTCTCTTTCTGTTCTGTGAGGAGTCCTGCACACGGATGAACCTGACGAGGAGAGGAGAGCTCAGCACGCAGGCTGTCATGTAAGCCATATTCTCTGGGGCCACCTCTCGGTGCACGCCGCTTCCTGCCGCAGGTAAAAGCTTCAGTGTGAGTGCTGCTGTACTCTGTGTAAGTGTCAGGCTGTGCTGTCCTCTCCCTCCCACAGCGAGAGCAGCTCTGCTGGTTACCAGCTCCACCGTTCACTAGAGGACACATTATCCCAGCGCTGACATGGAGAAGGTAAGGCGTTCATTCTATTAACATTCCTATGACACGGCTGACACAGATTAGCTCAACTCTCTTTTTTCCCCACAAGCAGATTTTCTATTCTACTATTGTTTGTGCCTCTGTGTGTAGAGGCAATTGCAGAAATAGAACGACTGTATATGCATAGACTTATTATTTGCTGTCTTAGCCCGAGGGTTTTCAGACTCTCTCAACTCTTTGATGTGCTTCAGTGTATTTCTAACAAAGTGAATATGAATATTTTTCCAAATAACTCTGAGGGGTTCATGTTAACTGTTAGCTGTAATGTGGTGAGGGTGAAAAGATACACAATGTGTTCTAAAAGAAGAAAGGATAATACTGTGCAATTGGCATGACTTCAGTAGGACCTGTTTTGTTATATTGTTGCAGCTGTATTTTGATATGTGATTTCAGTACATTTGATTTGAAAGTGCACTTCATTCTGTGCTACTAGTTGACTTTAAGCTGCATTAAAAGGGAAATGAATCAGCTGGTTGAGCAGCTTGTGTCTGTGAGTCTCAACATGGCTTCATTTTGAGGAACTTGATCGAATGCATCTGACATTCTCTGGGAATAGCTCAGAATGTGTGAGCATCGACACAAATAACAGCTCTGAGGAGTGTGATGTAGCCCAAAGTACAGAGGGAGGTAACACAAATATTTCTGACATATGTCACCCCATCTTTATATCAGACGACCTTGCTGTTTTGTGTGTGTGCGTGCTTGGTGTGAGTGTGTGTGCGTGCTTGGCGCGTGTCAATACATGACAGGTCTTCTCTGTGTGTGGCAGCGTTGCTCAGAGTGCCCAGAGCCCAGGCTAGCCCAGAGCCTGTGTACATTCTGCAACAAGTGGCTGTGCTACCAGTGCACAGACATGCACCAGCACCAGAGAGCCACCCCTCAGTGCTCAGACCTGCACCAACACCAGAAGCCCACTACCCAATGTGCCGACCTGCACCAGAGGGACCAGATGGCCCCCAGCTCCTTGCCTCCACCCGAACCAGGCAAGCATCCCTCTCTCCCAGATAGGTTCCCCGATCCCTCACTGCCTCTCCAGTCTCCACATCCGGGTGTCTCTGGCAGGTTGTGTGAGGATGGGCTTCATTTCCCCGGGGTCATCATCAGACCTGTTTGGTTTCTTTGTTTCAACTTTTTCCCATGTTTGTTTGTTAATCATGTCTCAGTAGGAAGGATTGTGATGAATTATGCATGTAGCCTGTAATGGTTGGCAGTATAGTAATGGTTCCTGCAGATCCTTATATTGTATTACAATTCCTTTTATCATGTGGCCCACATTCAGAGAATGAACACTCAGAGAATTATACTATTTTTGTAGCAACAGTGTGGTATTATTTGTGGATGCAGAAAATTACGTTTCTAGGTCTCTGCTCTTGGATGCTAAAAGGTGAAATCATACTGTAACTCTGTGATCACGTCTCACCTCTATTGTCATCTCTAAGTGTTGCTGTGTTAGTGTGTTAGTGTTTTGGTTTTGTGTTTTCGTGAGAACAACAGTTTGAAAGTGTTGTGGGTGAGAAAGCGCTGCTCTGCAGGCAGGATGTGGTCACTCAGCTCTGAGCACTGGGGCTGTGCTACGCAGTGTACAATAGGCCTTGTGGAGAGACATTGTGCAAAAGGCACTGCTCATTGGACTGGTGTGTCCAGCAGAGTGCAGTAGGGTTGCGTTCAGCAGATAGCTATGTTCAGCTGAGACTTTAGTAAGGCTCTGTGGGCCTGTGTGCAGCAGTTTGCAGTATGAACTGTGATGTGCTTGTTATGTTATAGGGTTGTGTTGAGCGCTTTACTGTTCTGTTGAGTCAGTGTTTAATTGACTGTACTAACTAGGGCCATGCTTAGCAGTGTGTGTGTGTGTGTGTGTGTGTGTGTGTGTGTGTGTGTGTGTGTCAGCAGCAGTACTGTGTATTGTTGGGGGGCTGTGTTTACTCATTATGACCCTGTGGTCTATCTATCACGTTGTGATCTGTTTCCTGCCCCTTGTGGTGTGTGTGTGCGTTTGTGTGTGTGTGTGTGTCATTTGTGCCTGCGTGTGTGTCTGTGACTGTGGGATAACATTCTGCATCACCCCAGAGTATAGACATAGGACCAACTTGAATGTGTACAGTAGATAGCCATCTAGACATCCACCCAGTCTTCTCAGTCAACCCCTCATAGCAATGCTTAGGCCTACTCAGAGTGTAATGCACACTGTTTCATGACACAATAATTACCCAAGAGGGAAAATAAACACCAGCATCAGGATAAAATAGTCATTATTGTTCTTAAAAGTCAATTAAAGGCTTCAGTCAATTTGGGTCCAGTTTTGAAGTAAATAAACATATGCCACATGGTGATTACTTGGACTCCGTCCCAAATGATACCCTATTCCTACATAGTGCACTACTTTTGGCCAGAGCCCTATAGGGAACAGGTGCTATTTGGGACACAACCTTAGTGTGAGGAAGTGATAACCTTGGGCAGGAAGTCTCATATGTGCTGCATAAGAATCTCATTTACAGCTATTTATACAGATCATTTGCATAAGAGTAGGAACTCTCATTATATTGCAAATCAAATGACTAATGCTGCATTTATTTTTAAAACATGGCCGTTTATGCATGCACACATGAAAGTAATTTGTTCTCCAGCAGCATTTGTTACTGTCTACATCCTGCGGTGTGAAGGTTTTGTTTGATTCTTCAAAAGCCAACGAACAAAGTTATTAATCTAGATTGGCACTGGTCTTTCATTTCTCCGATCAAATACTTTCTCTCTCTGCCCTATTTTCCATCTGTTTACCCATTCTTCAAGCCCAGAAATATTTACTAGATTTAAAGGATGCCATATTTCCCCAACCTAAAATAGTTTTGGAATGATGATGATACTGAATGACTCATCAAATACATGTTACTTGAGGCCAATATCAGATTCAATGTATTTTTCAACTCTAAAATAGAGTAGAGTGAGATTGCAGATAATTTTTTAACTAAATGAAACAAAACTAAACAGGAAACATTCAGCGAAATAGTAGTTTATCTTGTAGCTTGATATAAAAATAGAATAAAACGTTGATATACATAAACTGTGCTCTGCCAGACAGTAATGTTATACAGTTGCCTTTTAGTAGGCCACTTTTGTTTGCATGTACAGCACCAATTCCTCCCAACACCTTTTACTGTACGTGTGAATTGCTTGTTTAGTCCTTCTCTGTGGTAATGCTATGTTTCTCTCCCCCCTCCCCCTCTCTGCCCGCTAGGCCCTGGGTCGTGTGGCCGCCCCCTCCTCATGTGCCACTCTCACAGACAGGAGCCCTTGGAGCTCTTCTGCGAGTCTTGTGACCTCATGTGCTGCAGCAGCTGTCACCTGTCTGCCCACAAGAACCACAGGTCAGTCCATAGACACGGCACAAGGGCATTACAGTGAGGGGCTAACAGCAGGTTAAAAACCTCCTGCATTGTGTCTGGTGCATAACTTCAGCCTGCCTAATTCTAATTCAGTTCATATGATACGTTGCCCTGTAGACTGTGATTTTTCAGTGCATTAGTGGTCCCAAAAGCCCCTAACGTCATGCAGTAACTAGCCCTCAAGGAGATGCTTTAAATGAAACGGTGTAAAGTGGTGAGGATAAGGGGGTTTCTATTGTATTATTTGACCCACTGTGATGGCTGTTTGTCCTCAGGTTAGTGCACATTGGTAAGGCCCTGCAGGACCAACAGTGGCAGTTTGAGAGCCTGGTGGCTCAGCTGGAGGAGAGGAGGTCTGCAGTGGAGAGCACAGCCAAACAGATAGAGGACAGGTAAGCTCCGCTTGTACAATACAGACAGATGTGGAGAATGATCAAGTGTATACGCTGATCTCATAAAGCAAGTGTAAAGCCAACAGCTGGTGGTCTCAGAAACTTGGCTAGAATTTACCAGAGAAATGTTGATGA
Organism: Coregonus clupeaformis; assembly: GCF_020615455.1. Classification (NCBI taxonomy): domain Eukaryota; kingdom Metazoa; phylum Chordata; class Actinopteri; order Salmoniformes; family Salmonidae; genus Coregonus; species Coregonus clupeaformis. The sequence goes on along the minus strand of NW_025534395.1, from coordinate 43,504 downwards.
CATGTATATGTCCTCTCAAAGATCATATACAAAACACTCTCCAACTCTGAATGAAATACCCATCTAACATTTGTAAAGCATCCAAGTGCAATAAAGCACTTATACACCACAATCCCTCAACTGTTTTGGTTTCTCTGTCAGTAATCAGAATGTCATTTTCTCTGTGCTCCTCTCAGGCTGCACGGTGTAAAGATCACGCAGAGGAAGGCTGAGAACCAGATTAAAATGGCAAAGATGATTATGATGAATGAGCTGAACAAACGGGCCAACCTATTAATAGAGCAACTGGAGGTAATGACTTTCCCCCTTTCTCTCTCTCTCTCTCTCTCTCTCTCTCTCTCTCTCTCTCTCTCTCTCTCTCTCTCTCTCTCTCTCTCTCTCTCTCTCTCTCTCTCTCTCTCTCTCTCTCTCTCTCTCTCTCTCTCTCTCTCTCCCTCCCTCCCTCCCTCCCTCCCTCCCTCCCCTCAGTCTCAATGTTTCCGGGGGCATTCATCTCCAGTGTCTAGCTGACCATGAATGTACATGTTCCCAATCAGGAGCGCGCCCAACATTATCTAATCAGCCCTGACCGCTCGCGATGGAGAGGCAATAATGATCTGTCAAAAAGCAGGGATCTTAAGAATGAAATCCGCGAAAAACGAGCCATTGATTAGCCCCTCTCTCTCCATCTGTACTACGCGCTCTCCATGCCAGCAATTACACATGAGCATGTTTCTGTCTGCCTCTGTGTGTGTGTGTGTATTTGTGTGTGTAGAAGATCTCTGAGGACTTCCAGCGGCGTCTGGAGGACCAGCTGCAGGGGGCGATAGAGATGTGCAGCCAGCTGGACCACGTGCAGAACTTCATCAGCTGGGCAACGGCCCACCACCTCAAGAACCCACTGCTCTTCAGCAGAGAGCTGGTAGGTCTGAAGGGACAGAGGGGTGGGCGTGCAGGTCAAACACAAGGCCATTCTTTTTCCGCTTGTAAAATGCAAGGCCATTTTTTTGGAGTTGATTATGGAAAAAAGGTCATTTTGGCTTATAGTACACCTCTCCTCCTTTAGATTTCTCTCCAGATGCAGCGCCTGCTTGAACCCCCGCTCCACTCAGACGCCTGGCTCCCGGTGAAGATCAAGTTCAACTGGGATGCCAGCTACTGGACTAAGCAGATCTCAACTTTGGGTAAACTAAGGCTTAAATGACTTGGCTGCAATAGCTTGGCTGCAGTGACTGGTTGTAAACTGGTTGTATGTATTTACTGAAAGTGTTGCATTTAATGCCGTCCTACTGGAGACCAGTCCTTGTTCCTAAACTACAAGTATCTCTGTTGTTCTAGGTCAGCTCACTGCCGAGGGGGGAAATCGCTCCTACTCTGAGGGCGTGGCCTTCCCCCAGCATCCTGAGGCCCCAGCCTATCACCTGCTTGTCCCTGCCATCTGTGTGCCATGGAGGGCGGGAGCAGGGCTGTGCCTTCCAGGCCTGCTGTCAGCCCCAGATGTGCTGCCTCCACTGCATACCCCCACAGCCAGCTGTGCAGCTGGACAAGACCCAGCGGGAACCCAACCCCTACTCTGCCAGGTGTGCCCAGTCCACCCTCAGCTCTCCTTCCCTGGCCCTGCACCAGAGTCAGCTGCTGAGGTGCAGGGGCCCTGACAGTCCTCCAGGTCCACCAGCCGTGGTGCCGTCCTCCATGCAGCGTCCCCAGCAGCCAGCACATCTCCCGGCTGCTGACCCAGGCCTGCTCAGCTCCAGCTCCAACAGTGGAGGTCTTGGACTCCAGCCCCCAGCCACAGCCCTCTACCAGCCTCAGATTCAGCCGCTTCCTGACACTCTTGCACAGCCAGCAACAGACAGGGCCAGGGAAGGCCAGGGCCAACAGGCCAGCAGAGAGAGAGAGCAGACTCCTGGGCAGCCAGCTGTGGACAGAGAGGTGTTGACAGAGCAGATCCAGGAGGGGGGCAGGGAGAAGACCTATGCACAGACAGTGGTGGACAGAGAGGTGCTGACAGAAGGGATCCAACAGGAGAGGAGAGCGCAGACGCACACCCAGCAGCAGCAGCAACAACAGCAGCAACAGCAGCAGCTCCTGGCTCCCCTAGAGGCTGAGCTGACAGTGGAGCAGCAGGGGGAAGAGCAGCAGGAGGCCAGGACTACACAGCCATCCAGAGACTGCAGAGATGGCAGGGTGAGTTGACCAGAGCACACGATAATTAACATTGTTTCTTCGCATCAGAGATGCTTAAACCATATCAACTTAGTAAAGCTGTCCATGTTTGCTCAGCGATAGTGCACTTTTGGAAGGAGAACAGTTTTTGGCCCCAGTTGGAGTTCCCCCATTGTTGTCTGTTGACCAGAGAGCTGTATAGGTACCACAACCTCATTTGGCTTTCATTCTGTTAACTCCCCAGTGATGACACATGTCCCTCCTCATTCTCTATGGCCTTATAGACCTCACCACACACTCTGAGCTTAGAGGTGTCAAAACACACGCTCTTGCTCACAAACACCTCTCAGACTCACAGTAACACACATGCCTCAGCTCTGCCTCGCTTCTGGCCATGCACACATACACTCACACACAAACCACAGGTCACACACCTGTCCTGAGGAGAATAGTGCAAGGTACAGCCATTGTTTCACTTCAGTTGTGCATTATGGCAGAATAAAAAGCCAATGGGTTGAGGGAAGGCTGGATACAGTAAATTGGTTTCATGGTGTTATAATTGAAGCTCGAAGCACATTGTACCGCAGGGAGCTTTGCATGATTGCAAGTCTTAAACCCAGGCTGACAGCAGTATTTCCTGTCTCAATATCTACATACAGCGGATATTGAAATAATGCTGGCAATAACTTTGTTTACGCTAAATGTTCAGTCACAGTGGTTGACAGCTGCCCTGAAAACAGATGGTGCTACAGAAACCTGAGTGGCTTCCGTTTTGAAGAAGGGACGATGCTTAAGAAAGAGCCACACTAACACAATCAAAGCACCAGCTATGCTGAAATATATAAAAAAACATTTAGTGCAGCATTGCAGTAAAGTTAAAAAAAGATGATACTGTTTATTATTAGTACCCTTGGTACCAGCGATTGAGCAACCGAATGATCACCGATCAAAAATGTTCCTCCTGCATGATTACAACAACAGAGGCACATTATTTCCGCCTTGCCAAGACACAGTGAGTGAAAGTGAAAAGAAAAGCGCTTGGGCGCAGCCACATACGTACTTAACCTGGTAATAATGAGACACTTGGGGAATTGGTGGAGCTGGCAGGTTGATTTCAGCTCTGGGTACCCTTCTCTCAGATACATCCCTGTCTTCTGTCTCTCTCCCTCGTCCTCTAGAAGAGGATTATAGCTCCTTTCTCTGCATTTAGACTCCTTCACACCTCTCCTCGGGGCGCGGATCAGGTAAGTGTTTTAATCGTGTGGTAATTATGAGCACATGCTCCGTGTCAGCTGGCCTAAATCTCCATGGTGTATCATCTGGCCTACATCTCATTGGTGTGTGGCGCACTGTGAAAAATTGTGTGGAGGAGAGGTGAGAGGAAGAGGAGGGGTGCTGAAAACACAGGCTAGTGCTGGAGCTTAGTCAGGCGTATGGCAGCATTAGCACAGGGACACAGTTGCTGGGGGCTTTTTGGAAAACAGGCATTAGTGAAATGGTGATGAGAGGAGAAGGCGAATGGAGGAGAGACAGAAAGAGTCTAATCTGTGATGTGCTAATGCCGCTGATTCAAAGGAGCCTAGCTAACGCACTTCTGACGGTGGATTTACATACGATAATTGGTGTTGTAACTAAACCCTTCATTATCAGTAGAATAACGGTGTTGTGAGCAGTTGTGTGGGCCATCTCTCGCTGAAATGAATGGGCTTTGTAGCGATTGTGTTGTTTTTAATCAGACAGGCAGGGCTCACAGAATGGATTCTGAGTGGTGTCCTTAGTGCGTGCGTGTGAGACTGAAGGTTGTTCCGCCTCACACCTCCCACCACCGCACTGTCTCTCTGTTGCTATGACATGAATAGATGCACCTGTGTTGTGTGATGCTCAGTCAGCAAGAGTACAGTGTGCTGAGGCGGTCTGCCTTTGTGTTTCTGTGTCCTGACAGAGATCCACTTCACTGGAGATGTCTGTGACGGCCCATGGGTTCAGTGTTGATGCTCAGAGCAGCAGGCCCAACTCACTGCGTGGGAGGAAGAGTCGATCCCAGAGCATCCCACCAGAACTGGCAGGCCCCTCCACAGACAGGCCCCTGGGGGCCACCCACAGCCTAGCAACAGCAACAGCAGCCATGGAACGGGGATGCAGGGCAGACCAGGTAACCCATTAACCCATTAATGAACAGAGACCTGCTGCCATAGAGATCCTATAATTCATGTAATTCTATGCCTACTGCTACCAAGGAGAGTGCAGGTAAAAGGTTATGGCCGACTTGAGAAAAGCAATTATCAATAAATGACTGGCATCTATTATAAAATGTTCAACGGACAATTAATGGACACTTATAGTCATGCATATTCTCTTCAACTTTCATTATTACATGTCAGCTTCTTAAGTCTGTCTAGCTGTTAATGCTGTTCTGATCAGGCTTTTATAAGAGACATGCCATTATACAGTTCCATTAGGGACATTACAGTATAGCTACAAAGAAAATAACATTGTAAAAGAAAACAATATTCCAAATACTGTATCTATTACAATATGTCAGATGAAAAAGTTATTTTAAGGCAGTCTCAGCAGATTGGGATTAGATTTTAAAGAGATACATATGTGGTAGAGAGGTTTGGCTCTCAGACTTAAAACCTTGTTCTTGTTACACACATGGCACTGTAAATTCTTTGCAGAGGGTAAAACACATTACCAAAAAACAGAACTGATACAGCAATGAGTCCATTTGCTTTTATTGCAAACAAATTGGACACAGCTGCTAGTGTTGCTGTTTAAAGGTAAATGTATCTGATTACAGATGTATTCTTTTAATTGCATTCCAACAAAATTACCTTTTTGGGTCAATCAGATTCCAAGTTTTTGGCGGCAACACCTTTTCTTGTTGTTGTCTCTGTAGTTGACTTTGTAGCATGATGTAGTACAATACCCATAATGCTTTGTAACGATATCTGGTTTATCTTACTAAACACATTCCTAAAGCTAACACTAAGGTGTCCCGTCTCCTTATTTTGACAGACTTTGGATGTAAAATATGGTTGGTGTCTGTGCTTGATAAAGTAGTTGATGTTGATGATGACTGATTCCCTCCCTCAGCATGGTTGTATGGATCTCAGGCGGAGGAGGCTGTCTTCTGATGGAGTGATACGATCTGTGGCCTCCTGGGAGAGATCCTTAGCCACTCCTCCCTCCAGAGGCCAGCCCAGCCTGCGCCTGTCACCTTTGACCATCTACAAGACAGAGCCAGGTAGTGAGCCACTTAACTTCCAAATATTATACATTTATTATTTATTTATGTATTATTATACAATATAATTTACATTTCTCACATTATTTATTTATTTACGTATGCACTTTACACTGCAATTCAGATCTAGCTGCCAATATTGTACACCATGGCAATAATAAACTACACCTTACTATAGATATATATATATATATATATATATATATAAATATATATACAGTACCAGTCAAAAGTTTGGACACACCTATTCATTCAAGGGTTTTTCTTAATTTTTTGCTATTTTCTACATTGTAGAATAATAGTGAAGACATCAAAACTATGAAATAACACATATAAAATCATGTAGTAACCCAAAAAGTGTTAAAAAAATCTAAATATATTTTAGATTTTAGATTCTTCAAAGTAGCCACCCTTTGCCTTGATGACAGCTTTGCACACTCTTGGCATTCTCTCAGCCAGCTTCACCTGAAATGCTTTTCCAACAGTCTTGAAGGAGTTCCCACATATGCTGAGCACTTGTTGGCTGCTTTTCCTTCACTCATCCCAAACATCTCATGTGGTTAGAGGTCGGGTGATTGTGGAGGCCAGGTCATCTGATGCAGCACTCCATCACTCTCCTTCTTGGTAAAATAGCCCTTACACAGCCTGGAGGTGTGTTGGGTCATTGTCCTGTTGAAAAACAAATGATAGTCCCACTAAGCCCAAACCAGATGGGATGGCGTATCGCTGCAGAATGCTGTGGTAGCCATGCTGGTTAAGTGTGCCTTGAATTCTAAATAAATCACAGACAGTGTCACCAGCAAAGCACACCCACACCATCACACCTCCTCCTTCATGCTTCACGGTGGGAAGACACGGCGGTTGTAACCAAACATTTCAAATTTGGACTCCAGACCAAAGGACAGATTTCCACTGGTCTAATGTCCATTGCTCATGTTTCTTGGGCCAAGCAAGTCTCTTCTTCTTATTGGTGTCCTTTAGTAGTGGTTTCTTTGCAGCAATTTGACCATGAAGGCCTGATTCACGCAGTTTCCTCTGAACAGTTGACGTTGAGATGTGTCTGTTACTTGAACTCTGTGAAGCATTTATTTGGGCTGCAATTTCTGAGGCTGGCAACTCTAATGAACTTATCCTCTGCAGCAGAGGTAACTCTGGGTCTTCCTTTCCTGTGCCGGCCCTCATGAGAGCCAGTTTCATCATAGCGCTTGATGATTTTTGCGACTGCACTTGAAGAAACTTTCAAAGTTCCAGATTGACTGACCTTGATGTCTTAAAGTAATGATGGACTGTCGTTTCTCTTTGCTTATTTGAGCTGTTGTTGCCATAATATGGACTTGGTCTTTTACTAAATAGGGCTTCTGTATACCCCCCCTACCTTGTCACAACACAACTGATTGGCTCAAACGCATTAAGAAGGAAAGAAATTCCACAAATTAACTTTTAACAAGGCACACCTGTTAATTGAAATGCATTCCAGGTGACTACCTCATGAAGCTGGTTGAGAGAATGCCAAGAGTGTGCAAAGCTGTCATCAAGGCAAAGGGTGGCAACTTTGAAGAATCTAAAAGTAAAAATATATTTTGATTTTTAAACACTTTTTTGGTTACTACATGATTCCATATGTGTTATTTCATAGTTTTGATGTCTTCACTATTATTCTATTACCCTTTAATGAATAGGTGTGTCCAAACCTTTGACTGGTACTATATATATATATATATATATATATATATATAACTGTAGATAAATATTTTCTGATTATGTAGTAACAATATGCTCTCATATGAACACTGAGAGATGAATACAGTATCATCATCACTAATATCTAAATTCTGCTTTCACGTCAGCTAAATGGATTCATCAAATGATTATTCTTTCCCCTGTTTACCAGATTATGTCTATGCATATGATGAGACTGGGCATGACGTCAAAGGAAAATACAGAATACCAAGAAAGACTCGAGACAACAGGTACATTCTATTTAAACATCACACTAATCTTCAAAAAAGTTGCGTCATCACTTCCCTCTTGATACATCAGTGACAGAGAGGTTCAGAAGGAACCTGGGAGTTCCAGTTCCAAGGTTCCAGTGGTGTGTTTGGAAAGGCTGAAGATCCTGGTGTCCCGGATCCCACCACAGGGGCGGCGACAGAGTGACCCTCTGCCAGGCACTGCGACAGAAAGGACCGGACCTGTTCCACAGAGGGGATGGAAGGACAAGATGACTGAGGTAAGCTCCACTAAAACACTGTGAGCTCTCTTCTCTTCCAGAAAGTCTATGATGTCAGATTATACTAGTTTCATAACCACAATAAACATTATGTCTGAACTACTTTTGTTCACCAGCTGGCTCTTATAAGCGGCAGCAATTAGCCCGGAGAAGAGGCTAGGTCTGAACTAAATTGCAATGTGTTTCAGATCAGGGTATAATACTACTGGCATGTTTTACATTTCAAACTCTGTACTTTGTCTACAGGGAATATCAAAAGAAGCCGAGGTCTCAATGGTCAACCCATCTCTGGAGAAACAATACTCAGAGAGACACACAATCAATCTATCTCTCCCACCTCCAGTAATCAATGATTGGCCTGAGCATGGAAGACACAGTCCTCACAAAGAGCTCACACTGCAAGTACCCGCCACTGATCTTATATCACCTCCACCTTTCTCTGCACCTGACCTTGACTCTGACTCAGATCCCAGGTCAATCTCAGAAGCTGTTTCTGACCCTGAACTGGACTCGGACCCACAACGAGAATCAGATCCTCAGCAAGAGTCTGACCCACAACCAGAATCTGACCCTCAAGCTGAGTCTGCATCGGAGGCTGATCTGGAATCAGTTGCTGATGAGGAATCTCCTGATGAGGCTGCTACAGAATCTGAACCTAGTGTGGAATCTGAACCTAGTGTAGAATCAGAACCTAGTGTGGAATCAGAACCTAGTGTGGAATCAGAACCTAGTGTGGAATCAGAACCTAGAGTGGAATCAGAAGGTGGTGAAGAATCAGAGAATGGTTTAGAATCAGAGAATGGTGAAGACCTGGATGCTGATGCGGAATCGGAGGCTGATATGGAATCGGACCTCCAACCTGATCCTGACTCAGATCCCCGTTTTCCATCTGAAACACGTCCGGGATTAGATTCAGACCTGGAATCAGACTGTGCACAACCCCCTGAATCACTAGGGTCTGCAGAATCTGGACCAGATCTGGAATCGGAGCCAGACTCAGCCCCTGACCCAACCTCTATCAGTCCTGACCCAGCCTCTCTAAGTCCTGACCCAGGAGTGGAGTCCTCTCCAGCCCAGAGGGCCCTGCCTGCAGACCCTGGTCCACAGAGGCATTGTGAAGGAGCCGAGCAGGCCCTGCCTGGCGCAGAGACCATGGAGATGGAGAGTGAAGACTTCTGTGCCGTGTGTCTGATCGGAGGAGACCTTCTGTGCTGTGACAGCTGTCCCAAAGTCTTCCACCTGTCCTGCCATGTGCCCTCTCTCCTCAGCTTCCCCACGTAAGTCCTCTCACCACCATAAGTCATAGACTGGGTCCCAAATGGCATCCGATTCCCTATATAGTGCATTACTTTTGACCAGGGCTCATAGGGCTCTGGTCAAAAGTAGTGCACTATACAGAGAATAGGGTGCCATTTGGGACACCGCCTCACTTCTCTCATCCATCAGTCCTGTCTACACTACTGCTCTGTGGTTGAGGATAACCAATGTCTGCCTCTATGTCCTCTCCCACTTCAGGGGTGACTGGGTGTGTACCTTCTGCAGAGATATCCAGCAGCCAGAGGTGGAGTATGACTGTGAGAACCAGAGGCTGGCTGTAGAACGTTCAGGAAAGCCACTGCCTCATGGGCTCTCTGCTTGTGACCAGAGAGTAAGTATTATTCTTCATTATGAAAATTGAAATGAAATATCTTCAAGTCTCAACTGACACTGGACTCAAAATATTACCGGTAATGACCAGTCAGTAGTGTCAAGGAGGGCTCAATGTCTTCTGTATGTGTGGTTTCACACCTACTAGTTACAGTAAGTGTTATTTATCATAAGCAATCAATGTTGTTCCCTCTCTGTAGAAATGTGAGAGGTTGACTCTGTTGATCTGCAGCAACATGCTAAGTGCTCCCTTCCATGAGCCGGTCAGTCCACTGGTGAGTGATCCCCATCTTATTCTTAATCAGCATGTTAGTATTCACACTACTCCACAAAAACACAGTGATCTGGTTTAATAAAATGTGATTTGTGTGTGTTTTGAAACCTAGGCTCGCCACTACTACCAGATAATCAAAAGGCCCATGGATCTGTCTGTGATCAGGGCCAAACTCAGTAAGAGGAGCACTCACCACTACTATTCACCTGAGGAGTTTGTGGCTGATGTCTCCCTCATGTTCAGGAACTGTGCAAAGTTCAATTATGTAAGTGATATAGATTAATAATAATATGTTAGTGATAGAGGTTAAACTTTATATATTGACCACTCTTTCAGTGCTATATTACAAAGGCATATTTTATTGTATCATTTACATTTTGAAATGTCCCACAATGCAATAATAAGTACTGATCCAGGTCACAGTAGTAAAACCTGAGATGAGCTGTGTTTAATGTCTGGTTTCACTGTCTGGTCTGTCCTCCAGCCGGACTCAGAGGTGGCCCAGGCAGGTCGCAGCCTGGAGACATTTTTCAGCTCCAGACTCAGGGAGGTGTTCCCAGACAGGGCCTTCCCTGCAGCCGAGGAGGACTCTGACAGCGATGAATACGACGAGGTGTACAGAGCAGCCGAGGGCGGCTTCCCCTGGCCAGAGAAGAGAGAGCAGTGCCACAGGAAGAGGAAGAGGAGGCACTCTCTCAACTGGAGGAAGCATAACTTCTAGTTGGGGGCAGTGGGGCAGAGCCTACACTGGCTATTATGAAGGACAGTATGACATGATATTGCACTGGACGTTTCCATCCAAGAGAGGAAGCTGAGTTTTTATGAAGGGATTGTATGTACATATTTACATTTTGAGAATTGTACTTGTTCATTATAAATGTTACCTGCTCTTAATTTGACCTGATATTTGTGTCAAATATTATTGTATAACTATAATCTGACATACATCTTTATACTTATTATGCCTTTATAAACTGTGTTTCTGGTATTTGTTTTTTGTTTCAGATATATTTGTAGATTCTACCTATATTTGTAGATTCTCCATCATATATACAGCAAAACATATAAGGTCAGTATTGATAAATGGTAAACATATTTATAAATGTTAAACTCTACATTATCTTGTTTTATATATTAATATTGATTGTTTTTAGTGGCTGAATGATTGCAGGCAGTTAGTAAATACAGACTATTAATGTTAATATTTCTGTCTGTCCTATATGCACTTATAGTACAGTATAGAATGTTATGTACGGCCTCCCTTTTTTTACAGTAATGATTTGAGTGACTGACAGAGGGCGCCCTATCTTCAGCAGCAATGACAGAGCACAAAGGAAAAGGTTACGTTCATATTGAACCAAGGGGGCTATTCAAAGAAGATTAAGATAAATATAAAAAAGAAAATATCTTTATTTGAAATTGCCACAATAGTATTGCAAGGCACGTATGCTTTAGATTTGCATTGATTAAATCCTAATGAAATTATACTTCATTAGTATAAGGCCAGTATTAATAATGATTATTTCTCAGGCTTAATGGGAGTGTGAGGTATTTGATCCAGTGTGAATAAGCAGAAAGAGCTGGAGAAGTTAAGAGAGACTTAAGAGGAATGTTATGTTATTTGAACTTTATGTGGTTTCTAGGTAGAATGTACATGTTCGTTTTTCATTTATGTAAAATGGCTGCTGCAATAAGGTAGAGCTGGCTGTATTTTTTTAAAGGTTGCTGCAAAATAACAGCTGAAATTAACTGTCGGATCAAGTTAAGTTTGCCATTTGAATAAACAAACAGACTTAATAAGATTGTAGGTATTGTTTCTCAGTAGTATTTAATTTGGACTTTTCAATATGGAATATCTCTGCTTCCATCTCTAATATTGAATCCTAAAAGCTACAAAGACCCTCTCAGAGGTTGTTGGTATCAATAAATGTCAATTTAAAAGAGAACAGTTGAAGAGAAAAGTGCTGTATTTGAAACAGTCCTGACTATTCTTCTACGGTTCCTTTTGATTCCTCATTTCTATTCTGTTTGAAGTTATTTTATGGGGTTATGGAAATAATAAATGTCTATCTTTAACCGACAAATGCATGTTTTGTATCAACATAGTCTTCTTGCCAGTTACTACCTAAAATATATGTATTAAGCTTAAAGGTATGCTGAGTCATTTCTGGAGTTTTTTGGGGCTTTGACAGAATGGGGTTGTGATTAGTTGCCGACAGTCAAGTGTCAGTCAGCGTCCCACCTCTTCTCCATATGGGCGGTGCTGCTGTGGACTTGACAAGATGCAGGATGCGTTGCCTACTGGAGACATGGAGCCAGAGCATCAGTGTGTATTAGTGCAGAAGACTTCCCAAGGATTGTGAGTTTGTTCAAATATTTAATTTACATGAAGACATTAAGGAAAATAATCTCCTAAAATAACCACATTTATGTTGATTTAAGCTCTTTCACAACTTCTTTCATCTTCCTTTATTTACGGCAGCTAGCCATATCCAAGATAGATAACATGCCTTACTAAATATTTCATGGAGATAAAAAGTGTTTCAAAGTTGTAGTGCCTACCATGCAACTTTCCTCAAAGCCCTGATTCTCTGTTTGTCTAAGACTTTTCCTACCTAAAAGCCATTTTCTCTTAATGAGTTAGAACATTATAAGTTGCCTGGAACCCTTTAAATCTTTCACTTTGAGTGTAATCTTCCATTTAAGGTGATTCACAGGGTCCTTATGGTTGCTTATGGTCGAGGGCAGTGAATGATGTATGATTAATCGCGGCTCCCTTTGAAAACCACCGGCTAGCACCGACCAATTTTCTAATTCAATTATCCTCGAAAGTCTTGATTGAACCATCATGCAGACATTAAAGCATTCCACACTGAAATGTTTCACTAAAGGCACAAGAATAACAGAGCAGCCTGGTGTATTTGTGCTGGATGCAGGGCCGGCTCTAGCCTTTTGGGGGCCCTAAGCAAAATGTTGTTGGCTTTACAGCTAATTTCCTGCAATTCTACATATTTTGCCATGATTTATACCACGTTAATATGATATCTGAGTGAGAGTGACTAACAAAATCAATTGGGGCCCCGTGGGCATGTGCCCTGTGTGCCCGGTCGGTAATTCGACCATGATTAAGATAAGATATACTTTATTAGTCCATGCAATATGGACATTTGATTACTGCTTTTATCCAACCTGAAATTACAAGAGAAAAACTGCTGATGCACAACCAAATTCTGAAATTGCACCTTGTGTATTCTACTATTCTAACTCTCAACAGTAACTTGAAACCCCGACTGAGTTCCTAAAACTATTTATATCGCTTATGTCGCTTATACCTAGGGCTTGCCCTGGCTGGACTGTAATGAGGACTGTGAGTGGTAAGCAGTGAGAAGTGGTGCTGTCTTGACTGTGGGCTAGCTAGCAGCAGACTGGTGGGTCTTCACGTCACAGAGAGAGGAGTGGTCTTTTGGACAGCTCAGACATTTCCATCATTGACCGTAAGTCATTTTCTCTGGAGATGCAATCATGGCAGCCTATTAATAATGATAGGATCATCTTAATGTGGGGGAGTCTGGAAAAGACTTTAGCAGAGTTGTGAGCCATGGAAGTCACAAGAAGTAACAAGATAATAAAACACACTGTAGTCTTTGCAAAAAAATCTAATATTATACTAACCACCATATTTAAGTATTAACTAAAGAATTCGATCTATGCTCCTTTCATACTCTCTCTAACCATACTTTTGAAAATTTTAATCAAGGAAAAGCATGATGGATTTAATGGATTTGCATGTCCAATGAATGTCCTTTTTGTTGGACTCTCAATCCATGTAGTTAGGCCAAAGAAGGGTCTTTCAAAAGTTTAGAAATCCTAAGCCCCAAATGCTAATGAAAAGTGCAAACTATAAATATAATTTCAGCAAGGCACGAACTGAGGAGCATTTTTAACACGCCAATTTTAGCACCTAGAGGCAGACCAGCAGTGATTAATTTGTATCAAAAGACCTCTCACATATATTCCTGTGAAAAAATGGACTGGATCAAGAGTGAATTCCTTGCCCCTCCAAGCAGATACAGTTCTCCCTTCATGAAAGGAACCAAGCTGGGTTACTTGTTCCATCCCAAGAGATGATATCATCTTTCCTTCCTGAGAGAGAGAAACACACATTTGCTCTCAGTCAATCTTATTATTCCAGTGAATCCTGCCCTACCACCCCACGGATGCGTTCCAAATGGCATCCTATTTCCTACATAGTGTACTACTTTTGACCAGAGCCATACAAGCCATGGTCAAAAGAAGTGCACTTTACAGGGAATTGGGTGCGATTTGGGATGCACACTCTCACTCCACTAGACTCATTCTGGTTCATCTCTACAGACAGTATCCTGATGAGTCTTAAATCAGATCAGAGTGCGGTCTGGTAGAATTCCCTCAATACCTGCAGGATTAAGACGCTGATTGTCTGCCTGCTGTCCTGACAATGCTGGAGGGAGATGCTGCTCCCAGGAGGTTCTCCTGAAGACAGACATGATGTAATCACTCTGCCTGCAGCATTTAAACATCTCTTTACCCTGGAGATGCTGCTCTGCTGCTGGCCCCTGTCTCATGTCAAGAGCACACATCATTTATTTCTTAACATTACCAATAAGGGATACCATTTTTGCAGGACTAGTGGTGTTTTTTCCCAGTTTTTCTGCTTGTAAAAATAATGTGATTACTGCTCAACTTTAGGAGAATGGTGTAGTTCATAAAAGTTCCAAACCTTATGAATTACCTCCTCACTTTATTTGGTATTGTGATGCCTGTTTTTGATTAGCCACACGTATGGGAGCAGGGATATATTTTAGTAGGTAAATCGTTCTCTGGAAAGCAGCATTGCTTTTAAGGGGAGCCCCAGTCAATCAGTGGTAAGTGTTTTGTATGTGGTGAAGTCAGATGTTATTGTTGAATAACAATAGTTCGACCCCCTCAATGCATTCGGGGTAAAAGTCCCAAGTGGCAGTTTGAGATCAGTTCATGGCTGTTTCTTGAGAGAAGTTGGTATGAACAGCGGTTGTCTGTCTGACAACATGAGAGGTTTCCGGCTGTAGGTTGAAAGTCTCCTATGACTGTGGGTTGATACACTTCCACAAGTCTAGAGCCATTTGTGTATGGTATGGCCCAAACTGCGGTCCAGGGACTGTGGGTCTGAAAGACTGAGAAATAATACACTAAACAATGTTTCTGAGGGACAATCGTCTTCATTTGCATGTTTTCAAGAGTACCACTCTCTTGTTGTTATCTCATGAGAGCTCTTAGATAATAGCTGGTACAGTATCTGATATCTTATGTGAAAACATGGCCTACTAAGTGATAAGGGCGTTGTTGTTACCTGTTTTTACTCCATCCACCATTATAGGCATTCCCCCCAGCTGTTCTGATCTATGTCTTGTCTTCTACCTGATTCTACCTGATCCTCCTCTAATAAAGGCAGTTGCATAACACAGCATCATATCTTCCAGTCTAGCTGTTTATTGTCACTCTCACACCATAAAGTGCTAGCTTCATTGATTGTCATAATGTGATGTTGACTGTCTGCATTGAATTTGTCCAATGTGTCTTTTTCCTGTACAGTGTTCAGTCTTGTCTCCCCGCTGTGCTTCCCTCAGTGAAGCGTATTGATTTGATTGTGAAACATCAGTTCAGTTCTACTCGTGGAACAATTAGGCAACAATGTGCTGCATTTTTGGTCCTGGGCACATTTTAAGCCTTTTATTCCTGAGGTCTGCGACCTTTCAGTCAACAGACGTAAAATGAAACATAACAGGATAATTATGGGACACCCCTGTGAACTTTAGTGAACAATGACAGGGGTAGACATGGAAAAAAACAGCCAGTGTAAAAAAAAATAAAAAATGAAAGGACTTTTTGACTAGTGAAGCAGTCCATGAAATTGAAGTTTTGAGAATTGAATGACTTCCTTCTTTCTTTTTGAACTGTGGGGGGAAAAAGGGAAAGTGGATTGTTGTACCTCCCTTTCAAAGGTACTGAACCCTGCAATCAAACCATGCCTCATACGTTGGACATATGTTGGCATTTAATGCTGTGCAGTTAGAGCTTATGTGTTAGCGATGGTAATTGGAAGGTATCAGCAGTATTAACTGTTTCTGGTCTCCCTAAAGCCCTGTCCATCCCCACAGCACTGCAGATGTTCAGCAGCTTACATAGTGTGTACCCAGAGGCCAAGGACAAACCCTAGATAGGTGGGACTGTAGGCCGGTACAGTGAATGTGAAAGAGCCATATAGAAAGCATCAAGCTTTTGTCTTTTTAGATATCTGCATTGTAAATTGCGGTCAAATATATGACAATTTCTGCCATGTCCTGAGGGGGGAAAACAATAAATAAAAGAAAGTAATCAAATTATCTGGAAAACACATTAACTTTGTTAAGTTTTATTGAGTGCCATTTCTCCCTGTAGCTACTATTGATGTTTTAACTGAAAAGGATCGAGAGAGATTCTAAAGGTATTCAGTGTTGGGGTGACCACCGCGCAATCCAACTTGGCACTCTCCTCATTGGGTGGGAGGGGACATGAAACACTGTGTATGTTTTCCTTTTTTTTCCATAGGCATATCTGTTGTGGCTGAGCAGTTCTTACAAGCACAGTTCTAATCCTGGTACTGCCTAGCGTACATGACAGCAGCAAGAAAGAGAGCTCAGGTAGACCTTCTCTGCAGCTCACCCCCAGTCTGCAGACATGAATGACATCAAGTTGGCTGTGCTGGGCAGTGAGGGAGCAGGGAAATCAGGTAAGTGCCTGAATGAATAATGTATGTGTTTGCATCATTAAGTATTGCTGTAACTGTCTAGTTTCTTGTATTTGACTGTAGAGGCTTGCAAGGTCTCCTAAATTAACAAAACAATTGAACTGCTTATTTCTATGCTTTGCATACGAAAGTGTAATTTCCCTCACTGTAAACAGTGGAACATTCTACAGTGTAGCCGTGACCAGGGGGAAATGATCGATAGAGATCTCTGCATGAGCTCCAAGCACAATGTTTTTAGATCATAACTCTGGAAGAGGAACGATGATGCTTGATTTACGTAAGGCTTTGGAGAGAGGAAATTAAGATTGATGGTTGGAACATGCGTCTAATTGAGGAGGAATTATTTTTCTTGTAAAGCAGGGGAAAGTGCGATCCCTCAGGCTAACTGGAACATGTTCAACCAGGGTCTCTTGAGAGAGAGAAATTATACTGTGGTATAAACTAATAATAATAGATGCAGGAGAAAGCCCACTGCAGTGTTCAACCACATGGAGGGGAGAGTGGAGGAGAAGTGAAGAATAGGAAGACACCATGACTGAACAACCCTATTTTAGCCTACCAAACAAATGTTCAGGGTTCCAATACTAACACCAAAGTATCCAAGCCTAAATTCAACTGTTTGTTTATGTTTTTGTTTCCTCTATATTAATAAGCCTGTCTCACCCATGTCACATTTCTCCCTCTCCAGCTGTTCTGGTAAGGTTCCTGACAAAACGTTTCATTGGAGAGTATGCTTCCAACGCCAGTGAGTACACAGATTTCTCACCCATATTTAATGTAGGGTAATAACGTTTTTGCAATGTGATATACAGTTGAAGTCAGAAGTTTATATACACTTAGGTTGGAGTCATTAAAACTCGTTTTTCAACCACTCCACAAATGTATTGTTAACTAACTATAGTTTGGCAAGTCGGTTAGGACATCTACTTTGTGCATGAAACAAGTAATTTTTCCAACAATTGTTTACAGACAGATTATTTCACTTATAATTCACTGTATCACAATTCCAGTGGGTCAGAAGTTTACATACACTAAGTTGACTGTGCCTTTAAACAGCTTGGAACATTCCAGAAAATGATGTCATGGCTTTAGAAGCTTCTGATAGGCTAATTGACATCATTTGAGTCAATTGGAGGTGTACAGTGGGGGAAAAAAGTATTTAGTCAGCCACCAATTGTGCAAGTTCTCCCACTTAAAAAGATGAGAGAGGCCTGTAATTTTCATCATAGGTACACGTCAACTATGACAGACAAATCGAGATTTTTTTTGCAAATTATGGTGGAAAATAAGTATTTGGTCACCTACAAACAAGCAAGATTTCTGGCTCTCACAGACCTGTAACTTCTTCTTTAAGAGGCTCCTCTGTCCTCCACTCGTTACCTGTATTAATGGCACCTGTTTGAACTTGTTATCAGTATAAAAGACACCTGTCCACAACCTCAAACAGTCACACTCCAAACTCCACTATGGCCAAGACCAAAGAGCTGTCAAAGGACACCAGAAACAAAATTGTAGACCTGCACCAGGCTGGGAAGAATCTGCAATAGGTAAGCAGCTTGGTTTGAAGAAATCAACTGTGGGAGCAATTATTAGGAAATGGAAGACATACAAGACCACTGATAATCTCCCTCGATCTGGGGCTCCACGCAAGATCTCACCCCGTGGGGTCAAAATGATCACAAGAACGGTGAGAAAAAATCCCAGAACCACACGGGGGGACCTAGTGAATGACCTGCAGAGAGCTGGGACCAAAGTAACAAAGCCTACCATCAGTAACACACTACGCCGCCAGGGACTCAAATCCTGCAGTGCGAGACGTGTCCCCCTGCTTAAGCCAGTACATGTCCAGGCCCGTCTGAAGTTTGCTAGAGTGCATTTGGATGATCCAGAAGAGGATTGGGAGAATGTCATATTGTCCGATGAAACCAAAATAGAACTTTTTGGTAAAAACTCAACTCGTCGTGTTTGGAGGACAAAGAATGCTGAGTTGCATCCAAAGAACACCATACCTACTGTGAAGCATGGGGGTGGAAACATCATGCTTTGGGGCTGTTTTTCTGCAAAGGGACCAGGACGACTGATCTGTGTAAAGGAAAGAATGAATGGGGCAATGTATCGTGAGATTTTGAGTGAAAACCTCCTTCCATCAGCAAGGGCATTGAAGATGAAACGTGGCTGGGTCTTTCAGCATGACAATGATCCCAAACACACCGCCCGGGCAACGAAGGAGTGGCTTCGTAAGAAGCATTTCAAGGTCCTGGAGTGGCCTAGCCAGTCTCCAGATCTCAACCCCATAGAAAATCTTTGGAGGGAGTTGAAAGTCCATGTTGCCCAGCGACAGCCCCAAAACATCACTGCTCTAGAGGAGATCTGCATGGAGGAATGGGCCAAAATACCAGCAACAGTGTGTGAAAACCTTGTGAAGACTTACAGAAAACGTTTGACCTGTGTCATTGCCAACAAAGGGTATATAACAAAGTATTGAGAAACTTTTGTTATTGACCAAATACTTATTTTCCACCATAACTTGCAAATAAATTCATAAAAAATCCTACAATGTGATTTTCTGCATTTTTTTTCTAATTTTGTCTGTCATAGTTGACGTGTACCTATGATGAAAATTACAGGCTTCTCTCATCTTTTTAAGTGAGAGAACTTGCACAATTGGTGGCTGACTAAATACTTTTTTCCCCCACTGTACCTGTGGATGTATTTCAAGGCCTACCTTCAAACCCAGTGCCTCTGCTTGACATCATGGGAAAATCTAAAGAAATCATCCTAGACCTCAGAAAAGGTACCACGTTCATCTGTACAAACAATAGTACGCAAGTATAAACACCATGGGACCACGCAGCCATCATACCGCTCAGGAAGGAGACGAACGTACTTTGGTGCAAAAAGTGCAAATCAATCCCAGAACAACAGCAAAGGACCTTGTGAAGATGCTGGAGGAAACGGGTACAAAAGTATCTATATCCACAGTAAAACGAGTCCTATATCGACATAACCTGAAAGGCCGCTCAGCAAGGAGGAAGCCACTGCTCCAAAACCGCCATAAAAAAGCCAGACTATGGTTAGCAACCGCACATCCCAACCGTGAAGCACGGGGGTGGCAGCATCATGCTGTGGGGGTGCTTTGCTGCAGGAGTGACTGGTGCACTTCACAAAATAGATGGCATCATGAGGAAGGGAAATTATGTGGATATATTGAAGCAACATCTCGAGACATTAGTCAGAAAGTTAAAGCTTAGTCGCAAATGGGTCTTCCAAATGGACAATGACCCCAAGCATACTTCCAAAGTTGTGGCAAAATGGCTTAAGGACAACAAAGTCAAGGTATTGGAGTGGCCATCACAAAGCCCTGACCTCAATCCTATAGAAAATGTGTGGGCAGAACTGAAAAAGTGTGTGCGAGCAAGGAGGCCTACAAACCTGACTTAGTTACACCAGCTCTGTCAGGAGGAATGGGCCAAAATTCATCCAACTTATTGTGGGAAGCTTGTGGAAGGCTACCCGAAACGTTTGACCCAAGTCAAACAATTTAAAGGCAATGCTACCAAATACTAATTGAGTGTATGTAAACTTCTGACCCACTGGGAATGTGATGAAAGAAATACAAGCTTAAATAAATCATTCTCTCTACTATTATTCTGACATTTCACATTCTTAAAATAAAGTGGTGATCCTAACTGACCTAAGACAGGGAATTTGTACTAGGATTAAATGTCAAGAATTGTGAAAAACTGAGTTTAAATGTATTTGGCTAAGGTGTATGTAAACTTCCGACTTCAACTGTAGATACGCTCTCAGGACATACAAATGCAATCTGCTGTGTTCACAGTTACAGTCTGTTGCTACTAGTGTTACGGTCCGGCACTGTTGGTCCTGTTCCTGCTGGTTTTCCTTTCCCTTTTTCCCTGTGTGTGTTGTTTGTGTCTGTCTCCCCCTGCTGTGCAGTCCAGTCAGAGGATCTAGGTCAGGGGGCGTGGCCATTCTCTCACAAGATCAGTTACACCCAGCTGCAGCTAATTGTCAACAATCAACCAGCAGTTATCTACCCGGGCTGGACACCTCTCCAGCGCCAGTTCGTCTCCTACACTACCTGTGGTAACTTGGCCCCGTACAGAAATCTCAGTTTAGTTGAACTCTCTCAGTATTATAGTTGTTTCTGCCACGTTTGTAACCTGTCTCTCCTTCGATTAGATCTCGTCTGTTCCTGCTGCCTGCCTGCCTGCCATTCCCACGCCGCAACCTGCTCTGTTGTCTGATATCCTCGTCATCCAGCCCTCAGGACTACTGGCTCTCCACCCTACTCAGCTCCTACCCCGGCCTGAAGCTACTCCATCCTGTACTGCTTCTCTCTACCATAACACGCTGAATAAACTACATCATAATTCACCCTCGTTGTCCGCGTGTCCGTCTCTGCACCTGAGTCCCCCACCCAAGCCTAATAACTAGCTGTACACCAATGTCATCAACTTAGCGAGTACAACGTTTTATTACTTTATTACCCCTGGGAGTCTGACATTTATTGAAACACACATACTGCACAGTACAAGATCCACCAGGAAGTTAAGTATAGTTCACACAGGCATTTGAGTTGTGAGTGAATTTTAAGTAATCATATACTGATTGGACTATTCAAATGATTCTTCAAGTTCACATACGTGTGTTAACACGTTTTGGTTTAATGTGATATGCTTTACCGAGGGTAACTTATAATTTCTGCATGAAGTCATTGCCATGTTGACTTTTTCCCATTAGTCATCGCTTGTCTAGTACGCTGGAAAATGGCTGCATTTTATGTTACAGTTTACACAGGGGTATATGATTTCAGACCGTTCCCTTAAATTAGTTAACTCAGTCTACTTTATCAGAACAATCATGGCCTGGATGTTTGAGGCTTACAGTAATCATTATTTAATGGGAGAAGTCTGTACATTACTATTTACATCAAACTACATGTATCCACTTATATCTGTTTTTATGAGACAGATTTGAACTATAGCACATGTTTCCTATTACAATAAGTATGCTTTGAACTTGTTGTGTTGCAGACTCCTTATACCGTAAAAGGCTCTCCATCGAAGGAAGACTGTTGCACTTGGAAGTCTTTGACCCGTGTTCACAGGTATCTGATCTGTCCCCTGCATATATTCATATCCTTTTAGCTCATGCCTAACATAGTAGTGTCTAATGTCATGGGAATTAGACTGTATGTTGTGTTCTGATGTGTTTTATGATATTCCCCTGTAGCTCAGAACACACTGTACACAATGATTAGCCCTTGGAAAGCTGAGACAGGCAGCACTAGAACATATTGACTGCTTACGGCAGTCGCATATGGTACCCTTTATTCCCCAAACGTTGAGTTTATTATGATTCCCCCAGGCTCAGGTAACAGGATGTGCATTGTCTTCATCTATTCTCTTTTTAGGGTCTGTGTGAGTGGTACTGTACAGCAGGGGTTCCCAAACTTTTTCACTCAGGGCCCCCCTTTCAGCATTGGGGAACATCCCGCGCCCCCCCTGCACACGTGCACACTTGCCACATCTATTTCTATGGGCACAAGCACTGTTCATGACACAAACTGTTCACACCCCTCTTGTTGGTGGAGAGAATTTTGCAGGTTTAAAGCTTATTTCCTGCAATTCTACACATTTTATCATGGGGTGCAACATTTCTTTGGCAGTTTTAAAGCACATTTTCTTGCAATTCTATATATTTTGCCATGTCTAATGTGTATTCATGTGATATTTGAGTGACAAAAATATTACGACAATACCTATGGGTTAGAAAACCCGTTCTGACAAAATAGCTCTCTAAGGTATGCAATGACTAACATGACAAGAGGAACTGATGATGCACTACCCAATTTCGAAATTGCACCTTGTGCATTCTAATATTACAACTTTCAAGAGTAAGTTTAAAGCCGGACTGAGTTCCCCCCCACCGACCCTGGGGCGCGCCCCACAGTTTGGGAACCACTGCTACAGTACATGCCTTTCTCTGGTCTATCTCCTGTTTTATGTAACAAAAGAAGTCATGCAAAGGCACTGTTGACATGTCTTGGACTTGTCCCCAATCCCCCTTTGTACTGTAAATATTGGACTATAAATTGTGCCTTCCTGTATTATACTTATGCTCAAATGTTTATTCTGTTCTACTCAGCCATTTGTTTTATGTTCGTATTCTTATCTTTTATTATTTCTTATTGTTGAGAAGGAACCTGTATGTATGTAAGCATTTAATTGGACGGTGTATACCATTTGTATCCCGTACATACGACTAATAAAACTTGAAACTATCATTTCTAAGGGTCAGTGCTATCCAGTATCCTTTGGACATCCCTACCCTAAACCCTAACCCTAACCTTAACCTTAACCCCTACCCTTACCCATAACCCTTACCTAACCCTAACCTTAACCATTTTAAATGTAAACTTAAATGGCGTAGGGGACGTCCCAAGGATCCAGATAGCATGGACCAATTTGAAAGCACCTGTGGCAAGTCTTTTTCAAGTTGACAAGATGACGCCGACAGACACTGTTGCCCCGTTTCTGTTATGGCAGGTGCAGGGAAATGCTTTGTATAAGCATTTCTCTGCACCTGCCATAACGCCTGCAAATCTGTGTACGCGACCAATAAACTTTGATTTGATTTAAACACATGCTTATACTCAACAGCTTCATCTACCATTACTTTTCTTATATTCCAAAGATAGTTCTCTGAGGGGTGAGGCTACCTAATAAAATGGACCTCCATTAAATAGCTTAAAGGTTTTGCACAGTCACCCTATTTCCCATGTAAAATAGCCTTTGAGTGACCAAAACATCATTCATAATTTTTTTTCTATTAGTTTCCGTAAGTCAGGTAGGATGTGTGAGGATGTGTTTGTGACCTGTTGTCCACCCCCCTGTCCCCTGCCCTGTCAGAGTGGAGAGAGCAGATGTATCCTGGAGGAGCCGGTGGAGTGGGCTGATGGATTTATCGTGGTGTACAGCATCAGCGACCGAACGTCCTTCCTCAACGCACAAAACATCCTATGTCAGATCAAAGATGCCCGCGGAGAGAGCTACAAGGGGTGAGTGACTGTGACCTCCAACCCAGGGCCTGATGCCTACTGGAGGAAATAGATTAGGCTTTGATGAATTAATGATTCCCATTCCTGGACTGATGTTTAGGCTATCAGGGTAAGGATCAGTGAGGCACACACCAGTTTAAGTGGCAGATTCCAACATGATTTTACCATTGTTGTACCATAGAGAAAATAGAAGGCAGCTGTCTGTGATAGAAGTGTAGGCTTTTCCTTCTTGATAAACATGTTTTGTAGGATTTACAACCTCATGGCTCGCCTTAGTTAATTATATGAGTAAATTATTTATCATGCTCAATAGAATTCGTCCCGGAATGGCTTGTATCCAATTTTCTCAGAGGCGTTAATTAAAACATGATTAAATACTAGAGGAACTATTGGGATTCCACTGGACATTTGTTACAGGACTTAAGGTGAAAGTAGTTTGCAGCCAGTCGACGGACGCTGTGTGGAAGCGTGAGCTGGGACAGCTTGAGATGATAAAGACTCTTACATATGGCTCACAAAATGACATGGGTGATCAGGCCTAATTTGTGTAGCAGGATTTTACTTCAACTGGGTCCTGATGTTTTGACACGTCATGAAATAGATGTGAAGCAGAAGTCACCCTCACTGTATATCAAAAGAGCACTGTGGGCGAGGGTCTCTCTGCATTATATAAACTCTCCGATACTTCAGTGAAGTCACCACTTGGCCTACTTGGTTCGTTTTCCTTTGATACTGTGGGCTGCTTCAATAAACATTTCAGTAGTTTAAACAGCCTTACTAATTCAGATGAACGTGATGAACTTCAGATGAAATTCGTGATGAATCAGCAGAAACACATATTTTGATGAACTTTAAGGAAAGTTTAAGGGACGTTTTTGACCCTGCTGTGCTTGTTTGGGACAGGGAGATGGACAAGATGGACATCCCAATCTGCCTGGTGGGGAACAAGCAGGACCTGTGCCACGCCCGTCAGGTGTTTGAGGAGGAGGGCCGTGCCTTGGCTCAGGAGCACAGATGCCACTTCCAGGAGGTGTCTGCAGCAGAGGACTACCTGGAGATATCCAACCTCTTCACCAAGCTCATCCGCCACGTCATGGAGCACCTGAAGTACCGGGCCGACCGCCGCCGCTACAGTGGCTCTAAATCCATGGCCAAGCTCATCAACAATGTCTTCGGCAAGAGGAGGAAGTCTGTCTGAAAGTGGGGGTGCTCATGTGGACGTTGATTGGATGTTTGATTGGGACGACTTGTGTTTATATAGACATGTGGATGCCTGGGTTGTTGATTCTGATGAACACCTCTTGTGATAGGGACAGGGACAGCTCTGTAAGTGTGAATGACACACTTCATAGTCAAAACTTTATCTGTATCCCCTGTTTACTGTTTATTATGTAACATCTACATATGTAGCAACGGCTGACCCTATTTAGTGTCATGTTTGTCATGTAATCAAACAATAATTCTATTTTTTCAAGAAGTCACTTTGCCATTCAGATTTGCTTACGTTTTTATTTTTCCTTCTTGATATTCTAAATCCCATGTTGCCAGTAGAGGAGCCTTCAAGGCTTAAGTTCCTTTCCTAATTCCAAACCATTTCAAGGAAAATTACTTTCCAAAAGTTGTTTTATGGATCTAAGAGCACAACATATTTGAGTTTGCATCAAGGAATGTGCACCAATGTCTGAACTCACATTCCACCTCTCAGAGGGGGCAGTAATAAGGTGAGAATTACGGGTAAATTGCCTCACTAACAACATGTTATGGTGTAGGACTTCACATAAATCTCTATTGAATTTCTGCTGTGGCAGTATTACATGGGCTGTTTATAATTTTAAGCTATAACAATGGGTAAAATTGCTTTTCCGTGAAAAGGAATGTAAGCAGCTAGTATATCCATTCCCTACATAGTAGTAAAGGAATGTGCAGCTATTTCCTTTGCATGTACATATTCTGTTGATTTCCTGTGTTCAATGTGTTTGCTGATGTATTACAACTTTGGATAGTACGAGCAAAAGTCTGTGATCGTGTTATGCATAAAAACAAACGTTTCTAGTTTAAAATTACCCACTGGGCACAGACGTCAATTCAACGTCTATTCCACGTTCGTTCAACGTAATTTCATTGAAATGACGTTGATTCAACCAGTGTGTACCCAGTGGCTGATTATGCCTGGTGTGGACCAACTTGTAATTAAATAGCTATTTGGGGGTATGAGTATTGTGTGAATTATTCAATGAACTAAATAATGTCCCATTTGTATTATGTGTTTTAAAGTCAATGATTCAGCTACACTCCAATAGTTTGTTCTGGTGAAACACATGGCTTTTTTAAATTCAATAATTTTGTTGAATAGTGATTTGAATATGAATCTAATGCAAAACACCCACAATTAGCATACCAGTCATTGCTTTGGAGTCATTACATAGTCATAGTGTTTTTTATTTTATTGTATTTTTTTAACTAGGCAAGTCAGTTAAGAACAAATTCTTATTTATAATGACAGCCTACCCCGGCCAAACCCGGACGATGTCATTACAACTATGTTCCGACTGTTGGTAGGATAATGTGTATACAACCCAGCTCAGTCCTGCAAGGCTTAACTGCTGTGCTTGGATTCTGTTTGCATGTGATCAGCTATCTCATCTGGTGATTGTTATCTTTGCAAAGAGCAGAAACATTGATTTAACTCAGCTTGTAATGTCTTTAAATGTCTGTCAAATGTCTGTTTTTAGCATCTCTGTCCAAAATGTTATCCCCAAGTTTGAAATGCATTTTTAGTTTGGCTCAGTTCTTAATAAGGAATTTAATATCACAATGATGTTTTATGTCTTTTCCATTCTGTTGTATTTAGAAAAGATGGTCATATGTTGATAGACAATAAAATTGCTAAAATATACTATTCAAACATCACTCTTTCAAATGTGCAACCATAATTAATGTTTATAATGGACGGTCCAAGAACTGGCAAAATGCCCAAACAGTGGAAGCTATTAAAGTGGGGGACTCAAAGGAGCTCTGGAATCTAGTAACACTTACAATGTGTTTGAGGATCTTGCCTTTACTTTTAAGATGAATTAAACGTTGTGGCCATGCTACAGTAACAGGGATTGCAATTTGTAAAAAATAATGTTGCAACAATCCTCAGAAACTGTCAACTTGGCATTTAGGTAGGTCTAAAAATGTGTACTGCAAGGAGGTCCAAGGACCACTGTTTATCACATTTAAACTGTACCGTTCCCTCCTAAATCTGATAATTGGAAATATGAATTTTTAGAATGTTAAAAAAATGGAATATTAACATTAGGTACAAAATAATAATAAACATATTGACGCCAATAATGTTTATGTCACTTTTCTCCACTAGATGGAGACTAATCACCATGTAGGGGTCTAAGTTTGCAGACGTTGTAAAGTACAGTGCTATTCAGTTTGATTTACCATAGTCATAGACTTGATTCTTATCTTCATAAAATGTGTGAGAATAAATAGGCTTAGTATTCAAAACATTCCAATGTATGACCATTTCTATACCTTAACAGCAATACATTAATTATGTATTTCTATAAGAATATACATTTTCTTTAGCAGAGCATTCAAATCAAATGTTGCTTAGTGTTGCTGTTGGTAGAGAATATGATATGACACCAGATTTTCATAGCGCTTTTTTGTCCCTGTTCAGTACCCGTAGTACACCACTTTCGCATCACACAAGAAAAGTTTGGGAAAGTGGCTCATGCGGTGCCACTTGATTCCTGCTTGCTAAAGAGACTCTAACGTTGGATGAATACAAGAACGGATCTCACCGTTACCCTCAACAAACAAACAAAAGGTAAATGCATGCTAATAGATTAATAGGATTTACATTTGTTAGCTATGCTTCAATGAAAAGTAGGTAGCTTGCATACTTCTTGCTGTTGCCATGGTAACACACGCTAAAGCAGCAGTGTGTTTTGTTTTGACTAGCCTTTGTGCAGTTTTTTGCTAATAACTAACGTTAGGTAATCTTCACTGATAATGTGTAATTATGTAACTATATATTGCGTTTTGTGGAGGTGGCTACATATCATTGAATTAATTCGAGATTAATGTTAATCGAGTTCAGGGATGGGGTCCGGAGTGCTTGGGGTCCGGAGTGGTGTCACACTTTTTCCTAGCAAATAGAGCTGATTAAACTAATTGTATTGTAAACGGAAGATCATGATTAGTTAATTTTTGGAGTCAGGTGTGTTAGCAGGTGCTGGGACAAAAGTGTGACACCAATCAGGCCCCCGAGGACTGGAGTTGCCCATCCCTGATCTAGTTAATGATTATTTTGAAGAGTCCTGTAAATTAGCTTGCTTATTGCTAGCGTTAGCTCAATTTCATCAGTGAACTGTGTGTTGAAAAAAAGTTACCTAACTAATAGGCCTAAATCTATTTTTCCAACATATTAAGTAGTTTTTTTTTGTATCTGTACTTTACTATTTATATTTTTGACAACTTTTACTTTTACTTCACTACATTCCTAAATAAAATTATGTACTTTTTAATCCATACATTTTCCCTGACACCCAAAAGTACTCGTTACATTTTGCAGGACAGGAAAATGGTCAAATTCACACACTTTTCAAGAGAACATCCCTGGTCATCCCTACTGCCTCTGATTTGGCAGACTCACTAAACACAAATGCTTCATTTGTAAATGATGTCTGAGTGTTGGAGTGCCGTGGCTATCTGTAGATAAAAAAACAAGAACATTGTGCCGTTTGGTTTGCTTAATAAAAGCAAATTGAAATTATTTATACTTTTACTTTTGATACTTCAGTATATTTTTGCAGTTAGATTGACTTTTTGATACTAAGCATATTTAAAACCAAATACATTTAGACTTTTACTCAACTAGTATTTTACTGGGTGACTTTTACTTGAGTAATTTACTATTACAGTATCTTTACTTTTACTCAAGTATGTAAAATGGGGTACTTTTTCCACCACTGTAAGTAGCAAACTGTAGCTATCTGACTTCATTTGCAGACAGAAAGCTGTTAAAAGGAATCCTTCAAACTCCATTCAATCAGTGCACTTCAGCTCAGAGTGCATTGAATGTTTTTAAACATCACACACATTAAAACACTACTATGCAGGTTCCATGCCAGAAAATTATATTTAGCGGAACAGGTCATAGGAAGTTAATTGCTGCTTGTATGAGGTTTAAATAATTATGTGTTTCAAGCAGCTGGGTATTGGCTCCTCCTGCAATAATGCCTTTCTTGGTTAAGAATGTAATGTTCTTCTTTCATGGCTTTCTCTAATGTCACGTTTGAATAGGCTAGGCCCATAGAATTAGAAATTAGAATAGTAATGGTAATTTAATAGGATCTCTATGGCTAGGCCTATCAGTCTAAGATTCACTACAGCAGGCGGTGGGCCGAAAAGCGTGAAGTTGATTGATCCCTGTCGAGGGAGGAGCTGATTTTTTTGTATATGACAGTAAAATAGTCTTATGACTATAAAATGTGTTGGCACCTTAAATTCCTGCACAAATGTTCATAAAAAGTATATTTCAACACAGTCTGCTCAGGCAAATTTGCCAAACTGCTACATTTGGAACCAATCAGAACTCCCATACATACCCCTCGTGATGAAAGCAGCCAATGGCCTGCATCTATCTAAGATGTAAACACAGCCTCATGTGAACTCGAGCTGTTTTCTGTGTTTGAAGACTGAAATAAGATCAATATCTGTTTTCGAGTGCACTTGAAATATGCAGCATGCAATGTGAATTGTCTTGATCGTATGAAGAGGTAACTCCGTAGACCACTTAGCCAATGTATTGAAAGCTAGTCAATGTTAGTCTGACTAGCCTAGCCAGCTTCTGTAAATGTACATTTGCCGGCTCAGGAAGCTAGTGTTTCATTAGCTATCTGTCGGTGAATTCAAATTTTGAGTCATGTTTTGGCATGGTTATATGTCTCATTTCAAGTAACTATCTGCAGGCGTAGCCCTTTACACTTGTACGGGTTGAAAATGGCAGATTTGGACACTGATAAGCGGCTAAATTGGAACGCAGTGGCTGTACGGTAACATGCTATACATGACTTCAGAGCTCAGGTTTTCCGCTTCACAGCTTTGTATGGGTTTTGACTGACAGCCGTTCTGTCTTGAGCACCGCGCGCGACAAGAAGTTGCCCCTATCCCTCCCACTAATTGGACAACTTTTGTAAATGTTTTGTTGTCTGAGTGAGGGAAATGCTGTAAATTACGAGGACTCTATTTACTTTGAAAGATGAGACGTTGAGGATTATAATAAATACTGGTTTGATGTCATACAAGCAAGCCAAACCCCCGCGAGTCCAAATGTGCACTTCACATTTCCATATCATAAAACTCATGTCATATACAGTGTCGATGTTTATGATCACTATGTTTGATGTACAGTTACAAGATGACATGGCGTTATACCTTGGTTGTTCTGAACAGAATAAGCCTATGTTTGCTGTATTGTGAAGGAAGTTTGCAGCGGATCACGCATCTAAATGCACTCATGACTCCACTCTATGCGCACCAAAATTACAATCTGCTTCTCTGAATTGCCTTGTAAAAGCCTAAAGTGTAAATCATAGTCTACAAATGCTGAGAGGCGATAGACCGGTGCCCATTGTGACATAGCTACAAGGCTCTGAGACCACCATCCACTGGAAATCTGGATCGCGCACCTCCCTCCCCACAATTCCCAACCAACGCGGCTCCGGTACGCGTCCTCCATTCATTTGAATGTGTTGACAGTTAGAGAAATTGTTTGAGCTGCACTGAGAATTCGCAAAGTATGAAAGCCAATGGTCCAATATTCTAGAACACTGCTGTGCATATGCGTATACGTTTTGGACTATGATAAACACAACACTGTAAGATCGTATTTTATAATTTAGATAGTCATGTTGGCAATACAACAAGCTTTCAAGTGATGCCTACCTGACCCAGGTTGCAATTTATAATGGACTCTTTTAGGATTGCGTAAACAACAATCCGTTTTTTTTGTCCACCCGCCTCTTGAGGATTGACCACAAGTTCTCAATGGGATTAAGGTCTGGGGAGTTTCCTGGCCATGGACCCAAAATATAGATGTTTTGTTCCCCGAGCCACTTAGTTATCACTTTTGCCTTATGGCAAGGTGCTCCATCATGCTGGAAAAGGCATTGTTCGTCACCAAACTGTTCTTGGATGGTTGGGAGAAGTTGCTCTCGGAGGATGTGTTGGTACCATTCTTTATTCATGGCTGTGTTCTTAGGCAAAATTGTGAGTGAGCCCACTCCCTTGGCTGAGAAGCAACCCCACACATGAATGGTCTCAGGATGCTTTACTGTTGGCATGACACAGGACTGATGGTAGCGCTCACCTTGTCTTCTCCGGACAAGCTTTTTTCCGGATGCCCCAAACAATCGGAAAGGGGATTCATCAGAGAAAATGACTTTACCCCAGTCCTCAGCAGTCCAATCCCTGTACCTTTTGCAGAATATCAGTCTGTCCCTGATGTTTTTCCTGGAGAGAAGTGGCTTCCTCGCTGCCCTTGACACCAGGCCATCCTCCAAAAGTCTTTGCCTCACTGCGTGCAGATGCACTCACACCTGCTTGCTGCCAATCCTGAGCAAGCTCTGCACTGGTGGTGCCCCGATCACGCAGCTGAATCAACTTTAGGAGACGGTCCTGGCGCTTGCTGGACTTTCTTCACAACAATTGAACCTCTCTCCTTGAAGTTCTTGATGATCCGATAAATGGTTGATTTAGGTGCAATCTTACTAGCAGCAATATCCTTGCCTGTGAAGCCCTTTTTTGTGCAAAGCAATGATGACGGCACATGTTTCCTTGCAGGTAACCATGGTTAACAGAGGAAGAACAATGATTTCAAGCACCACCCTCCTTTTAAAGCTACCAGTCTGTTATTCTAACTCAATCAGCATGACAGAGTGATCTCCAGCCTTGTCCTCGTCAACACTCTCACCTGTGTTAATGAGAGAATCACTGACATGATGTCAGCTGGTCCTTTTGTGGCAGGGCTGAAATGCAGTGGAAATGTTTTTTTTTGGCAAAGAGGGACTTTGCAATTAATTGCAATTCATCTGATCACTCTTCATAACATTCTGGAGTATATGCAAATTGCCATCATAAAAACTGAGGCAGCAGACTTTGTGAAAATTTATGTTTCTGTCATTCTCAACTTTTGACCACAACTGTACAAGTGAGCTTGCTTTAGTTACTCATCGGCACAGCTAGGAGAGCTCAAAAAAGCACCTTATAGTTGAAGACTCTTCTTTGAGTCATAAAAGTTAATTGAAATTACTTAGGAACTGTGCACACTTTGGAGAGGTGTGTGGCAACATGTAGATTTTGCACCTAACCCACATTTTCCAAGAATATTCTTATGGTACTGAATGGATCCAGAGTATTTTCAGATTTTGTTATTAACAAATATGGCGAAAAGTACAGTAAATGTAAAATGCACATAAAATCATGTGTAATGTTTGGATTCAGTCTTGTCAGGTGAACTGTTGTGTCCTCACCTTTAGTCATCATTTTCCCATAATCTCCAAACTGTTCCCTTTAAATTGCTACCATGGTTATGCATATGCTTTCCATATTTCTTCTGTAAGAAACATTTCAATTTAGCCCTATCCAAATAGGCCAATTCCCATGAGTGTAAGGGTTAAAGAAACATTCAGTCATTTAATTTGCATATACCCAAAAAAGTATAGATAGAAAGATGTGTGTCATGTATGCTAGATTGGAGGTTTAAAAACTACAGCTGTATATGCATATTAGCCAACATGGCATATCCTACACATAACCTATACCTTGCAATATGATCTTCTCTAAAAACAGCTGGGCCAAATGTATACAATGTGCTCTGCAATAAGATGACCAGAGTTTGATTTCTAAACCATATGAGTTCTCAAATGTCAGCAGCTGCTCAATACCATGGTCGGCACGCATAATGTTGAATGCATTTTATATTAGGTATGTAGAATGATAAAGAGTCTGCAGGATTATAGAAAAAGCATTTGGGGAAATTAATGTTTGAGTTTCAAATACTAAATGTCCAGTGAATATGAATAGATTTAGGTGGTTTAAATGATTACTTCCCTACTAACCTTCAAAGTGCCAAATTCTTGCCAATCCATTACTCTACTACTAAATATGACTGAGTGTGAACAAAGAACATCACATTTAGTGTTTCACCATTTGAGTACGGAGTCAAATAGCAAAGGTGTCTTAGGCAGTATTTGAAGTATCTGTCATCAACACATGCTTCAGTATCTCTTGCTTGATTGTAGGTGACCAAATACTTATTTTCCACCATAATTTGCAAATAAATTCATTAAAAATCCTACAATGTGATTTTCTGGATTGTTTTTTCTCAATTTGTCTGTCATAGTTGACGTGTACCTATGATGAACATTACAGGCCTCTCTCATCTTTTTAAGTGGGAGAACTTGCACAATTGGTGGCTGACTAAATACTTTTTTTCCCCACTGTACATAAACACAGCTGGTGACAGCTCAAGCAAGATCTCTGGCCGACAAACTGCTATCAAGTATTTGTAATACAGTGGGGGAAAAAAGTATTTAGTCAGCCACCAATTGTGCAAGTTCTCCCACTTAAAAAGATGAGAGAGGCCTGTAATGTTCATCATAGGTACACGTCAACTATGACAGACAAAATGAGAAAAAAAAAATCCAGAAAATCACATTGTAGGATTTTTAATGAATTTATTGGCATATGATGGTGGAAAATAAGTATTTGGTCAATAACAAAAGTTTCTCAATACTTTGTTATATACCCTTTGTTGGCAATGACACAGGTCAAACGTTTTCTGTAAGTCTTCACAAGGTTTTCACACACTGTTGCTGGTATTTTGGCCCATTCCTCCATGCAGATCTCCTCTAGAGCAGTGATGTTTTGGGGCTGTCGCTGGGCAACACAGACTTTCAACTCCCTCCAAAGATTTTCTATGGGGTTGAGATCTGGAGACTGGCTAGGCCACTCCAGGACCTTGAAATGCTTCTTACGAAGCCACTCCTTCGTTGCCCGGGCGGTGTGTTTGGGATCATTGTCATGCTGAAAGACCCAGCCACGTTTCATCTTCAATGCCCTTGCTGATGGAAGGAGGGTTTCACTCAAGATCTCAAGATACATGGCCCCATTCATTCTTTCCTTTACACGGATCAGTCGTCCTGGTCCCTTTGCAGAAAAACAGCCCCAAAGCATGATGTTTCCAACCCCATGCTTCACAGTAGGTATGGTGTTCTTTGGATGCAACTCAGCATTCTTTGTCCTCCAAACATGACGAGTTGAGTTTTTACCAAAAAGTTATATTTTGGTTTCATCTGACCATATGACATTCTCCCAATCCTCTTCTGGATCATCCAAATGCACTTCAGACGGGCCTGGACATGTACTGGCTTAAGCAGGGGGACACGTCTCGCACTGCAGGATTTGAGTCCCTGGCGGCGTAGTGTGTTACTGATGGTTGGCTTTGTTACTTTGGTCCCAGCTCTCTGCAGGTCATTCACTAGGTCCCCCCGTGTGGTTCTGGGATTTTTGCTCACCGTTCTTGTGATCATTTTGACCCCACGGGGTGAGATCTTGCGTGGAGCCCCAGATCGAGGGAGATTATCAGTGGTCTTGTATGTCTTCCATTTCCTAATAATTGCTCCCACAGTTGATTTCTTCAAACCAAGCTGCTTACCTATTGCAGATTCAGTCTTCCCAGCCTGGTGCAGGTCTACAATTTTGTTTTTGGTGTCCTTTGACAGCTCTTTGGTCTTGGCCTTTGTGAAGTTTGGAGTGTGACTGTTTGAGGTTGTGGACAGGTGTCTTTTATACTGATAACAAGTTCAAACAGGTGCCATTCATACAGGTAACGAGTGGAGGACAGAGGAGCCTCTTAAAGAAGAAGTTACAGGTCTGTGAGAGCCAGAAATCTTGCTTGTTTGTAGGTGACCAAATACTTATTTTCCACCATAATTTGCAAATAAATTCATTAAAAATCCTACAATGGGATTTTCTGGATTTTTATTTCTCAATTTGTCTGTCATAGTTGACGTGTACCTATGATGAAAATTACAGGCCTCTCTCATCTTTTTAAGTGGGAGAACTTGCGCAATTGGTGGCTGACTAAATACTTTTCTTCCCCACTGTATCTTAGGTACAGAGAACATGATTGGCAGACGTGATCAGCAGAGATGGTACCTGGATAGTAAGAGTTTTCTTTGATTTACAGTTTAGTACTTGGCAGCGTTTACCTGTCCAGCAAGCGAACATAAAAGTACGTATTTTGAAAACAATTGCAATAATTAACATTGCCAACAAACGGACATGTGTTCAGATTAAATACGTAATATGTAAAAAAATAAAAACAGCTCCTCCCTCGCCGGATCATCTCCAAAACTAAAGCAGATCCGACGCTTCGGCCCACCGCCTACAGAGTCATACTGTATATAGAGAGTTGGGCCAATGGATGCGGTTTCTGTCTGAACGTTCAGCAAGCGCCACTTTCCATAGCCGCTGCTAAGTGACAATTGACGCTTCCGCATTGTGCTGTTTATTTCTGATAGTCTTCAAAACCTATGAACATGTGCATTGAAAGCATACTGAATATGCAATTTGTTGACAACACAGTATGGACTTCCCGAATGCTAATCAATAAAAATGTCTGTTAAATTCGCTGCTTTTGTTTTGCTTGTTTACAGCGGGTCATTTCATAGGGAATTGTCAGGGTCGCTCTCGTGTTGGTATATCACCAGTTTTCAGAATAAAGGCGCTAACATGTCGTCCGTTCTAAAACCTGGCCGAACTCTCTTAATATATGCCACTGGTGCTGTCCATAGGGTAAATCCATTTGAATTCAATTACTTTTGACAGCACCGTTTTGGTTTGAATGAAACCTTCCATTCATATTAGCCCAGTGTAGGAGTGCTCAGAAAGTGACATTTTGGACCTGAATGCCAAAACATTAAAAAGATAAAGTTTTTTTTTTACATACCCCACCATACCATGAGACATGTCTTCATCACTGGAAAAGATAAACAGTTGAGATATGATATCATTTAAAAGCTTACAAACAGGGTTGTCAAACTATTTGATCATTTCTGGGAAAGAATGTTTCTTAATAAAAATAACATTTTTAACCTTTTTAATGTCAATTATCTAAAAACACGTAAACTCCGATTTTTTTGCATATTCACATATGTTGTTGCTAAGCCCCTATTTTACATCATCTAAGGTTTTGGTGTTGCGCCTGCCATTGGTTGAGACACAACTTGCTCTTGAATACAGGGTGGGTGTGATGTTTTGGCTGATAAATGTGCTAAAATGGGAATACATTTGAAATTTCAACTTTCAAATGGTACCACAAAGATTGTTGGCGGTCCACACGTCAGAGAATGTTGACTTGAATGGGAATATGTTTAAAATGTTACTGTCAATTCTCCATAGGAAACCTATTGAAATCAAATAGATTTAGAATAGAAATGACCATTTAAGTTGACATTCGTCAGTGGGTGGACCGGCGGTCATGTTTGTGATAGTAATTAAAGTTAAAATTTAAATTACATTTACATTTCAATGGTGTACCAGCTCAATTGCAATGGTCTGAAGGAATAGGTCCATTCTATTAATTATATTTATAATATTGTGTCACGATCGTTTATGGAAGATACGGACCAAGGCGCAGCGTGATAAGCCTACATTTTATTAAGTACTAAACTCACGACAAAACAACAAACAAACGAAACGTGAAGTCCTAGGTTACACAAAACAAACCTTAACGGAACAAGATCCCACACCGACTAGTGCCAAACAGGCTGCCTAAGTATGGTCCCCAATCAGAGACAACGAGATACAGCTGCCTCTGATTGGGAACCACCCTGGCCAACATAGAAAATATGACATAGAAACTGGTCCACACCCTGGCTCAACATTTAAGAGTCCCCAGAGACAGGGCGTGACAGTACCCCCCAAAGGCGCGGACTGCGACCGTGCCACACAAACACAACAGGGTAGGGGCCGGGTGGGCATTCCGCCTCGGAGGTGGATCCGGCTCCGGGCGTGACCACCACTTTCTCTCCACCTCCCCGTTGCGCCCCTGGTCTGGTCTGGCACCGCTGACTGGAGCTGGACCCGACGACGGTGGATCGATCTGTACAGGCTCCGGACTGGAGCCGCTGGCCGGAGCTGGACTGGGCACCGGTGGAGCGAATTGCTCTGGCTCCGGAGTGGATCCACAGACAGGAGTTGGACCGGACCCCGGTGGAACGGATTGCTCTGGCTCCGGAGTGGAGCAGCTGACCGGTGCCAGACCAGGCACCGGTGGAACAGGCACGGGCCGTGCCGGACTGGACACACACACCACTGGCTTGGTGCGGGGAGCAGGAGCGGGCCGGACCGGGCTGACGACGCGCACCACTGGCTTGGTGCGGGGAGCAGGAGCGGGCCGGACCGGGCTGACGACGCGCACCACTGGTTTGGTGCGGGGAGCAGGAACGGGCCGGACCGGGCTGACGACGCGCACCACTGGCTTGGTGCGGGGAGCAGGAACGGGCCGGACCGGGCTGACGACGCGCACCACTGGATTGGTGCGGGAGCAGGAACGGGCCGGACCGGGCTGACGACGCAGCACCACTGGCTTGGTGCGGGGAGCAGGAACGGGCCGGACCGGGCTGGCGACGCCGCACCACTGGCTTGGTGCGGGGAGCAGGACCGGGCTGGCGGCATGCGCACCACTGGCTTGGCGCGAGGGACAGGAACAGGCCGGACCGGGCTGGCGACGCGCACCACTGGCTTGGTGCGAGGGACAGGAACAGGCCGGGCTGGACTGGGAACACGCACCACTGGCTTGGTGCGAGGGACAGGAACAGGCCGGACCGGGCTGGCGACGCGCACCACTGGCTTGGTGTGAGGGACAGGAACAGGCCGGGCTGGACTGGGAACACACACCACTGGCTTGGTGCGGGGAGCAGGAACAGGCCGGGCTGGACTGGGAACACGCACCACTGGCTTGGTGCGGGGAGCCGGAACGGGCCGGGCCGGACTGTGGAGGAGGTCTGGAGCGAAGAGCTGACACAACCCGTCCTGGCTGAATGCCTACTTCCACACAATACGTGTGAGGCATCAGCACAGGACGTACGGGGCTGTGCACTTGTACTGGCGCTACAGCACGTGGCACTGGCGCAGGATATACGGGACCGAGGAGGCGTACTGGAGACCACGAGCGTTGAGCCGGCACACCCCGTCCTGGCTGAATGCCCATCTTTGCACGACACATGCGTGGTGCTAGCACAGGACGTACAGGACTGTGCCGGAACACTCGCGGCACAGTACGTGGCTCCGCATAACACGGAGCCTGCCCAGTCACACGCTTCCTAGCCTGAGTACGGGGAGTTGGCTCTGCTCTAACCCTAGGCTCCGCCAACCACCCTTTTAGCCCCCCAAAAAACATTTATTGGGGCTGTCTCTCGGGCTTCCTCCTCGGCCGGTACCCTCTGCGTTGCCGCTGCTCCTCTCTATAGCGCGCCTCCACAGTCTCCTCCCAAGGATGGCGATCCATTCCGGCCTGAATCTCCTCCCAAGTCCAGGATCCCTTCCCGTCCAGGATCTCCTCCCAGGTCCAGGCTGTCTGTTCCTGGACACGCTGCTTGGTCCTCTTTTGGTGGGATCTTCTGTCACGATCGTTTATGGAAGATACGGACCAAGGCGCAGCGTGATAAGCGTACATTTGATTAAGTACTAAACTCACGACAAAACAACAAACAAACGAAACGTGAAGTCCTAGGTTACACAAAACAAACCTTAACGGAACAAGATCCCACACCGACTAGTGCCAAACAGGCTGCCTAAGTATGGTCCCCAATCAGAGACAACGAGATACAGCTGCCTCTGATTGGGAACCACCCTGGCCAACATAGAAAATATGACATAGAAACTCCACACCCTGGCTCAACATTTAAGAGTCCCCAGAGCCAGGGCGTGACATATTGAAATGACACCTACCCTGTATTCAAGAGCATGTTGTGTTTCAACCAATGGCGGGCACAACACTAAACTCAGATGAAGTTGGGTCTAAGCTAAAGTTTACGCATTTTTTGATAATTGACGTTAAATGCTTAAACATTACATGATTTTTATAAAAAAACTTTTTCCAAGAAATAATACAATAGATACAATAGTTTGACAACCCTGTTTGTAAGCTTTTAAATGATGTCAAACTCAACCGTTTATATTTTCCAGTGATGAAGACATGGATGTCTCATGGTATGGTGGGGTATGCAAAATGGGTAAACTTTGAGTACCTTTATCTCCTGAATGTTTTGGCATTCAGGTCAAAAAAGTAACTTTCTGACCACTTCTTCCATGGGCAAACAGTATGGAAAGTTTTGTTTGAATCAAAAGGGATGCTGTCAAAAAAGTGATTGAATTCAAATGGATTTACATTTGACATTTTAGGGTATCTTGAGATATGTCAAGGAATTGCCTCCTCCTGATATAGTCTGGATACTGTACACATAATAATGATGATAATGATAGATAGACCTGGATGGCATTGTCAGATGATTTGCTGTGACTACAAACAGTCCAATATAACACGGTAAGTCTAGTAGAGGACCGTCTGTGAAACAGGACAGCACATAGCCTAGTTCTTCTAACGTATGGTTTAATGAAATGCACCAACATGATATCAGACACCCTTTGATAAGATCACCATCCTTGCGGGTGAGTATATCCCCCCGAAGTCTTCAGAAAGCCAACTAATTCATTTCCATTTTGTTATCATCCTTTGATTCCTATTGCATTGATAGTTTGAGGCCTTCTGGCATCTTTTCTTGCTTAAGAATGATGAATGACTGAAGTTTAAACTTAGCTATTAGGCCTAGTTTGTGTTTTGCAAAGATTCCTTTGCAGTCTTTACATTCTGAGATGTTTCTCTTTGAGACGTCTTTTGAGAATCTGTGGCTTAATTTGGAAAATCTCCTTTTCAAGATGCCTTCTTTCGGTTCCTATAGCTTGCGATAGTGTTATACAGAGGTTAGCCAATATTGTGATTAAACCAATAAGAATTGCTTTTGAATTTGTTGAGCCTTATCTCCTAGCAACATGTAGAGTCCTCTGAGCATGCAAGGCAAATTGATATTTAGGTTCCCTTGAGTAAAACATGTGCCACTGGCCTGTGGAGACTTACAGTTGTTTGTCACTGGCCTACACACAATACCCTATAATGGCAAAGTGGAATAATGTTTTTTGAAATGTTTACAAATTAATAAAAAATGGAAAGCTGAAATGTGTTGAATCAATAAGTATTCAACCCTTTCAATAAGTGGTCAACAGTAAAAATGTGCTTAACAAGTCACATAAGTTGCATGGACTCAGTCACTCTGTGTGCAATAATAGTGTTTAACATGATTTTAGAATGACTATCTCATCTTTGTACCCCACACATACAATTATCTGTAAGGTCCTTCAGTCGAGCAGTGAATTTCAAACACAGATTCAACCACAAAGACCAGGGAGGTTTTCCAATGCCTTTCAAAGAAGGGCACCTATTGGTAGATAAAATAAATAAATAAAAAATAATAAAAAAAGCAGACATTGAATATCCCTTTGAGCATGGTGAAGTTATTAATTACACTTTGGATGGTGTATCAACACACCCAGTCACTACAAAGATACAGGCATGCTTCCTAACTCAGTTGCCGGAGAGGAAGGCAACCGCTCAGGGATTTCACTTTGAGGCCAATGGTGACTTTAAAACAGTTACAGACTGGTGCGAATTACGGGGGAGCCGGGGGTGGGGGGTGGGGGGGGGTTCAGCTCCCCTGGATGAGACGTTAGCTCTCCTAAGTGCAATTTGGGGGTGGTCTGCAAATTTAACCATTCTCCTATTTGTTTAAAATGTAGTGGTAAATAGGTTTTACAGTGGTAAATATGAAAATAAAGCTTCCAAATGAAACAAACACACCCACCTTTCTGTCATGGTTTAAACCAATATATTTCTATGTGCTTGGCACTGTCCACTAAGTACTGCTGGATTTCTGCCTTAGCTGAGCTCCTTTATGCATAGATTTTCCTTCGTACTTCCTAATTTTCGCCATTTGTTTTCCAATGCGTCCTTGATAAAAATACCCTATGCCTTTTATTCCAATGCATTAGATTTATCCATCGATTTATCATTGTTTGCTTTTGTCAGTCAGCTGTTTAGAGCGCTCATTGCGTTGTTTTTCAGGTCCCTGCGGGTACTGTACTCCCGAGTGGCGCAGTGGTCTAAGGCACTGCATCGCAGTGCTAGCTGTGCCACTAGAGATCCTGGTTCGAATCCAGGCTCTGTTGTGGTCGGCCGCGACCGGGAGACCCATGGGGCGGCGCACAATTGGCCCAGCGTCGTCCAGGGTAGGGGAGGGAATGGCCGGCAGGGGATGTAGCTCAGTTGGTAGAGCATGGCGTTTGCAACGCCAGGGTTGTGGGTTCGATAAAATAATGTATGCGCTAACTGTAAGTCGCTCTGGATAAGAGCGTCTGCTAAATGACTAAAATGTAAAATGTAAATACTGTTGTTCTCCGTGCCATCCGTGGCCAGAAGTAGTAGACCATTTATTTAGCTTTATTATTTTCTATCAATATTTGTTTTCAGCTGATGATGGTCAACAATATCACTAGCCTACAGCTAGACACCAATGCGCATCCAATCCAGCCAACAAAAAGGCTGGCTATACGTTACTGACAGTAGGCCTGTAAGGTGACTCTTTCGGTTAGAAGTTCAGTTAGAAGCATTCCATTTTGCAATGGCATAGGCCTACATTATTTTGGATTTGTGTGCCCATGAGAAATGTCTTCACAGCGAAACATAATGAAATGTTACGTAGGCATAGTTACACTTACAGTGCATTTTCCGAGATCTCCAAGATTCATGATTCGTACAGGGTTTAATTGTTGAATGCTTAATAATGACAAATAACACTGTCATTAATGTAACGAAAGAAAAGTGGTGTTTTATCAAATCAAATTTTATTTGTCACATACACGTGTTTAGCAGATGTTATTGCGGGTGTAGCGAAATGCTTGTGCTTCTAGCTCCGACAGTGCAGTAATATCTAACAAGTAATATCTAACAATTTCACAACATATACCCAATACACACAAATCTAAGCAAGGAATGGAATTTAAGAATATATACATACAGTGGGGAGAACAAGTATTTGATACACTGCCGATTTTGCAGGTTTTCCTACTTACAAAGCATGTAGAGGTCTGTAATTTTTATCATAGGTACACTTCAACTGTGAGAGACGGAATCTAAAACAAAAATCTAGAAAATCACATTGTATGATTTTTAAGTAATTAATTGGCATTTTATTGCATGACATAAGTATTTGATCACCTACCAACCAGTAAGAATTCCGGCTCTCACAGACCTGTTAGTTTTTCTTTAAGAAGCCCTCCTGTTCTCCACTCATTACCTGTATTAACTGCACCTGTTTGAACTCGTTACCTGTATAAAAAACACCTGTCCACACTCAATCAAACAGACTCCAACCTCTCCACAATGGCCAAGACCAGAGAGCTGTGTAAGGACATCAGGGATAAAATTGTAGACCTGCACAAGGCTGGGATGGGCTACAGGACAATAGGCAAGCAGCTTGGTGAGAAGGCATCAACTGTTGGCGCAATTATTAGAAAATGGAAGAAGTTCAAGATGACGGTCAATCACCCTCGGTCTGGGGCTCCATGCAAGATCTCACCTCGTGGGGCATCAATGATCATGAGGAAGGTGAGGGATCAGCCCAGAACTACACGGCAGGACCTGGTCAATGA
The DNA here is from genome assembly GCF_020615455.1 of Coregonus clupeaformis. Taxonomy (NCBI): domain Eukaryota; kingdom Metazoa; phylum Chordata; class Actinopteri; order Salmoniformes; family Salmonidae; genus Coregonus; species Coregonus clupeaformis. The sequence goes on along the minus strand of NW_025534395.1, from coordinate 1,235 downwards.
CCTGAAGAGAGCTGGGACCACAGTCTCAAAGAAAATCATTAGTAACACACTACGCCGTCATGGATTAAAATCCTGCAGCGCACGCAAGGTCCCCCTACTCAAGCCAGCGCATGTCCAGGCCCGTCTGAAGTTTGCCAATGACCATCTGGATGATCCAGAGGAGGAATGGGAGAAGGTCATGTGGTCTGATGAGACAAAAATAGAGCTTTTTGGTCTAAACCACTCGCCGTGTTTGGAGGAAGAAGAAGGATGAGTACAACCCCAAGAACACCATCCCAACCATGAAGCATGGAGGTGGAAACATCATTCTTTGGGGATGCATTTCTGCAAAGGGGACAGGACGACTGCACCGTATTGAGGGGAGGATGGATGGGGCCACGTATCGCGAGATCTTGGCCAACAACCTCCTTCCCTCAGTAAGAGCATTGAAGATGGGTCGTGGCTGGGTCTTCCAGCATGACAACAACCCGAAACACACAGCCAGGGCAACTAAGGAGTGGCTCTGTAAGAAGCATCTCAAGGTCCTGGAGTGGCCTAGCCAGTCTCCAGACCTGAACCCAATAGAACATCTTTGGAGGGAGCTGAAAGTCCGTATTGCTCAGCGACAGCCCCGAAACCTGAAGGAACTGGAGAAGGTCTGTATGGAGGAGTGGGCCAAAATCCCTGCTGCAGTGTGTGCAAACCTGGTCAAGACCTACAGGAAACGTATGATCTCTGTAATTGCGAACAAAGGTTTCTGTACCAAATATTAAGTTCTGCTTTTCTGATGTATCAAATACTTATGTCATGCAATAAAATGCAAATTAATTACTTAAAAATCATACAATGTGATTTTCTGGATTTTTGTTTTAGATTCCGTCTCTCACAGTTGAAGTGTACCTATGATAAAAATTACAGACCTCTACATGCTTTGTAAGTAGGAAAACCTGCAAAATCGGCAGTGTATCAAATACTTGTTCTCCCCACTGTATATGGACAAGCAATGACAGAGCGGCATGGACTAAGATACAGTAGAATATTATAGAATACAGTATATACATATGAGATGAGTAGTGCAAGATATGTAAACATTATTAAAGTGACTAGTGTTCCATTTCTTAAAGTGGCCAGTGATTTCAATAGGCAGCAGCAGCCTCTAATGTGCTACTGATGGCTATTTAACAGTCTGATGGCCTTGAGATAGAAGCTATTTTTCATTATCTCGGTCCCAGCTTTGATGCACCTGTACTGACCTC